>NC_068456.1:28810193-28865193 GCF_023373465.1 Oncorhynchus keta
GCACAGTTGGTAGAGCATGGCGCTTGTAATGCCAGGTTAGTGGGTTCGATTCCCGGGACCACCCATACGTAGAATGTATGCACACATGACTGTAAGTCGCTTTGGATAAAAGCGTCTGCTAAATGGCATTTATTATTATTATTATAAAGGGACTTGAGCTAATTATAATACATAAAGTAAGCAAAACAATGAAATAATTCCAACATGGTTGGAACCTAGGAATACGATACTGATGAGATAGATCTAAATAAGCAATACGCCTATAACAATTGATATATACAAACTATGGCATAAGGGAATGATGAGCGGATAAGAGGCAATCCGTAATTTCGATTAAGACATTAAGAAGCGAGCTAAGACAGACGTGGTCAATATAACTATTTGTTCAGGACTTTTGAAATGTACAGCGACAGAATTATATGGGACGTTTTTTTTTACAGTATTCTCCCTGTACACGAAGTCAGAAACGTAGGATAAATAAAGGGGGCATGTAAGCAGACAATGAAAGGTCCTACAATATTCGATTATGACATTTCTCTAAAGCAGTCTATAGGCTTTATGTGCACTACCAAGTCAGAACAGTAGGCTAAATTATGAGGGGGAAAGGGACCAAATTATTAGGGTGAAAAACATGGGATACTAACAGCTTACTACACAACATACACTTAGTATTACTTTCTTAGCTACAATATACATATCTCCCTGGCATATTACATAATTTATGCAGCAGCATATAAGACATTTTTGGATGTGAGCTCACCGTTCCTTCTTGTGGGCTGGCATTCTCTGGATTTATGGTGCTTTCAAGACAACTGGGAACTCTGAAAAAAACACGGTTGAATCATGACGTCGGTGATCTTCAGGTCGGAGCTCTAGAAAGAGGCCCGAGTTGGAATTCCTAGTTGGATGACCGTTCAAAACCTCAACACAATCCTGTCTCGGAGCTCTACGGACAATTCCTTGGACTTCATGGCTTGGTTTTTGCTCTGACATGCACTGTCAACTGTGGGACCTTATATAGACAGGTGTGTGCCTTTTCAAATCATGTCCAATCAATTGAATATACCACAGTTGGACTCCAATCAAGTTGTAGAAACATCAAGGATGATCAATGGAAACAGGATGCACCTGAGTCTCATAGCAAAGGGTCTGAATACTTATGTGAATAAGGTTTATCTGGTTTTAATATTCAATACATTTGCAAACATTTGTAAAAACAAGTTTTTGCTTTGCCATTATGGGGTATTCTGTGTAGATTGCTGAGGAACTTTATTTATTGAATCAATTTTAGAATAAGGTTGTAACGTAATAAAATGTGGAAAAAGTCAAGAGGTCTGAATACTTTCCGAAGGCCCTGTAAATAATGTCAAATTCCTTATATGAAGCAGACAGCACAATTGTCTTTAATTTTGTTAAATTTGTATTTACGGATAGCCAGGGGCACACTCCAACACTCAGACATAATTTACAAACAAAGCATTTGTGTTTAGGGAGTCCGCAGATCAGAGGCAGTAGGGATGACCAGGAATGTTCCCTTGATAAGTGTGTGAATTTGGCCATTTCCTTGTCCTTCTAAGCATTCCAAATGTAACAAGTACTTTTGTGTGTCAGGGAAAATGTATGGAGTAAAAAGTACATTACTTCTTTAGGAATGTCGTGAACTTAAAGTACATGTTGTCAAAAATATAAATAGTAAAGTAAAGAACATATACCCCCAAAAACTGCTTAAGTAGTGCTTTAAAGTATGTTTACTTAAGGGCTTTACAACACTGATTCTGTGACAACAGAGTAATCTGTAAGGCAGACAGGGCTTTATACAATACTGAGGCTGAAAAAAGAATGTCTAGGCTACAGTTGTAGCTACATACTGTATTATGGTCCAGGGACTGACAACAGAGAAAGCATCCTGCCAACGGTTGTATGTATTGTAGAGAGATAGTATGTATTGTGGAGATATAACTATAGGCAATGAGATTGTTGACCTGGCGTCTCAATAGTAGACAGAAATGGCTTCTCTCCATTTTTTCTCTCCCCCATCTGGAAGACTTTATACTGGTGCTTGACTGCTCTCTTCAATAGCCAAAACACACATGACCTCTAGTGAAAACATTGCAGAACTGCAGCCAAGTGTGATCCTAATGGTGATTCGATAGATGGCGCCATAAAGAAACAAATATATTGAGTAGACAAAGTTTATGGGGCTGGACTGTGACCACACACACACACACACACACACACACACACACACACACACACACACACACACACACACACACACACACACACACACACACACACACACACACACACACACACACACACACACACACACACACACACACCAGTACCAGTCAATTGCCGGTGTACAGGTTGTTGGGTCAGAGGTGGCAGGTTGTTGGGTCAGAAGTGACAGGCAGGATGGAGGGTTATTGTTAGGCTGGAGGGTTACTGACTCACGGTCAGTATTTCAAGATCAAAGGTCCCTCTATCTGTCTATGACTTTGCCATTTTGCCCACCTTGTCTGTGGGCAAAATGGCACCCTTTTTCTTATTCAGTGCACTTCTTTTGACCAGGGCCCATAGGGCTATGGTCAAAGTAGTGCAGTATTTAGGAAATAGTATGGGGGAATGACAGGGGCCGATTCAGACTTAGAAAATGTTTGCCATTTTTATGCACTCAGTATTTGGTATTCTAACTTATGCAGGTGTGTAACGAGGTTTGCTGGTGTGGCTCCCAGCAGGCACTGAATGAATGTAATACAATCCCAGAAAACACACCCACTGGGTGGCCTACCAATTGGATCAGGGAATTGTTCTTCCATTGGTTTTTCTGTTCATATATCTAAAGCAAGCCTTTTAAATACTGTGTACCATTAATTTTGATCGGCACAACATTGGAATGTAGTCTATAGAGAATGTATTCAGAATGGGGATCAATAGTATACCCTGACCTATTGCCCTCACTGACCATGGAGCTGTGTGATGACACTGCCAAGTATTGCGCCAAACTGTTACGGCTTGGTCTGCGCTCCATAATTATTTAACTAACCTACATCTTTACATCAAATATGATCAACTATTACTAGGGATCCTCAGCAACAATCACATAGACTTGATAGGTTTTATAGAGGAAGCAAATTAAGATAAACAAAACAATGGAATTAAATGGAATGATACAAACTGGAGGCTATCAAATGAAGGAAACTAACAGTAAATATGGATAAGAGCGTCTGCTAAATGACTTAAATGTAAATGTAATGTAAATGTAAATTGGCAGTTCAATATTTGTGACTATTACAGATGGTTGATACTGATAGTGGCTAATATTTAACATGATTAACATGTTATTAACATGTTTTAACCCACTCCTATAAAAATGGTATACTTCAGCCAGAAGGTCTGATTTCTCTCTTACTGAAACAGGACCCGGGTGGTAAATATAACGATCCAGTCCACCTGAAAAACTGGAGACCCCTTACACTTCAGTCTTGTGATGCCAAAATTCTAGCAAAATGCATAGCGCATAGGATAGACAAGGTATTGTCGGATATTATTAATCCTAATCAGAGATATTTTTTACATGGACGATACATTGGAGATAATATAAGACACTATGAAAAATCTTGGAAACCAGTCTTGGTATTCATAGCTGACTTTGAAAAGGCCTTTGATAAAGTACAACTGGAATTTAAAAACTATTTTGATTTTTGGAGAATCTCTTATACAATGGGTTAAACTTATGTATAGTAACCCCAGGTGTAAAATAGTAAATAATGGCTACTCCAGAAAGTCTTAAATTGTCAAGAGGAGTAAAACAAGGTTTTCCTCTATCAGCATATCTGTCTATTATGGCCGTCAATATGTTAGCTATTAAAATCAGACCTAATAATAATATCAAGGGATTAGAAGTCCAGGGTTTAAAAGAGGTGTCATTGTACGTTGACGATTCATGTTTTCTTTTAAATCTGCAATTAGAATCTCTCCACAGCCTCATAGAGGATCTAGATACTTTTTCTATCCTCTCTGGATTACAACTGGATTATGATAAATGCACCATATTACTTATTCAATTGCTAAAAAATACTTTTACATTATCCTTGTAGTTGACCAATAAAATGGTCTGACGGTGAAGTGGGCATACTCGGTATTCATATCCCAAAAGAAATAAATTATCTCAAACAACACATTTTAATAGAAAGCTAGCCAAAATAGGTAAGATCTTGCTACTATGGAAAGGACAAACACCTGTCTATTTGTGGAAAAATCACTGTGATAAATTGTTATTAAATATGAAAGCATTGGACCTCTCACTTAAGGCTTCAGTCATACAAAAACTATACTTAAATCCAAACGGGTTCTCCAGCAGATTAGTAAGAATAGCTCACCCCGTGTTCAGAATGGCCCTTTCCCCTTCATTCAGATCTCTCACTTTCAAAATGAAATCATGTCCAAAATATTGCTGTTGTTAAAACAAGACATAGAAAGCTGGTTGCAATTTCAGTTTAATCCACCAGAAAAGACAGAACAAATATTACAAACAATATTGTGGTTAAACTCAAATATACACATTTATTAGAAAAACATTATTTTATGGTGAAAAAAAGTTGTATAATCTTTAAAAAAAAAAAATTCAAAAAAATTTCACCTTTATTTAACCAGGTAGGCTAGTTGAGAACAAGTTCTCATTTGCAACTGCGACCTGGCCAAGATAAAGGACAGCAGTGTGAACAGACAACACAGAGTTACACATGGAGTAAACAATTAACAAGTCAATAACACAGTAGAAAAAAAGGGGAGTCTACATACAATGTGTGCAAAAGGCATAAGGAGGTAGGTGAATAATTACAATTTTGCAGATTAACACTGGAGTGATAAATGATCAGATGGTCATGTACAGGTAGAGATATTGGTGTGCAAAAGAGCAGAAAAGTAAATAAATAAAAACAGTGTGGGGATGAGGTAGGTGAAAATGGGTGGGCTATTTACCAATAGACTATGTACAGCTGCAGCGATCGGTTAGCTGCTCAGATAGCTGATGTTTGAAGTTGGTGAGGGAGATAGGGATGATCAGTGAGATACACCTGCTGGAGCGCGTGCTACGGATGGGTGTTGCCATCGTGACCAGTGAACTGAGATAAGGAGGAGCTTTACCTAGCATGGACTTGTAGATGACCTGGAGCCAGTGGGTCTGGCGACGAATATGTAGCGAGGGCCAGCCGACTAGAGCATACAAGTCGCAGTGGTGGGTGGTATAAGGTGCTTTAGTGACAAAACGGATGGCACTGTGATAAACTGCATCCAGTTTGCTGAGTAGAGTGTTGGAAGCAATTTTGTAGATGACATCGCCGAAGTCGAGGATCGGTAGGATAGTCAGTTTTACTAGGGTAATCTTGGCGGCGTGAGTGAAGGAGGTTTTGTTGCGGAATAGAAAGCCGACTCTTGATTTGATTTTCGATTGGAGATGTTTGATATGAGTCTGGAAGGAGAGTTTGCAGTCTAGCCAGACACCTAGGTACTTATAGATGTCCACATATTCAAGGTCGGAACCATCCAAGGTGGGGATGCTAGTCGGGCATGCGGGTGCAGGCAGCGATCGGTTGAAAAGCATGCATTTGGTTTTACTAGTGTTTAAGAGCAGTTGGAGGCCACGGAAGGAGTGTTGTATGGCATTGAAGCTCGTTTGGAGGTTAGATAGCACAGTGTCCAATGACGGGCCGAAAGTATATAGAATGGTGTCGTCTGCGTAGAGGTGGATCAGGGAATCGCCCACAGCAAGAGCAACATCATTGATATATACAGAGAAAAGAGTCGGCCCGAGAATTGAACCCTGTGGCACCCCCATAGAGACTGCCAGAGGACCGGACAGCATGCCCTCCGATTTGACACACTGAACTCTGTCTGCAAAGTAATTGGTGAACCAGGCAAGGCAGTCATCCGAAAAACCGGGGCTACTGAGTCTGCCGATAAGAATATGGTGATTGACAGAGTCGAAAGCCTTGGCAAGGTCGATGAAGACGGCTGCACAGTACTGTCTTTTATCGATGGAGGTTATGATATCGTTTAGTACCTTGAGTGTGGCTGAGGTGCACCCGTGACCGGCTCGGAAACCAGATTGCATAGCGGAGAAGGTACGGTGGGATTCGAGATGGTCAGTGACCTGTTTGTTGACTTGGCTTTCGAAGACCTTAGATAGGCAGGGCAGGATGGATATAGGTCTGTAACAGTTTGGGTCCAGGGTGTCTCCCCCTTTGAAGAGGGGGATGACTGCGGCAGCTTTCCAATCCTTGGGGATCTCAGACGATATGAAAGAGAGGTTGAACAGGCTGGTAATAGGGGTTGCGACAATGGCGGCGGATAGTTTCTTTGTGAATTATATCATATACAGGACTGGTGGAGTTATGTCACACATGCAGCTAACACAAATATATGGAAATGTCTGCTCTATCCAACATTACAACCAACTGATTGCAGCATTACCTAAAAAATGGAGGAAGCAAGTGGAAGGGTGAGAAGGTAAGAAACTTGTCTGTCCACCCTGCAAACTGGTGTATATTATAAGTACACCCGTTTAATTTAAGGACCATGAAAATTGACAGCTGTGCCATAACGGTTGACAGCTGTACCATAAAGGTTGAACGCTGCACCATAAAGGTTGAACGCGGCACCATACAGGTTGAATGCTGTGCCATAAAGGTTGAACGCTGCACCATAAAGGTTGAAAGCTGCACCATACAGGTTGAACGCTGCACCATAAAGGTTGAAAGCTGCACCATAAAGGTTGAAAGCTGCACCATAAAGGTTGAAAGCTGCACCATAAAGGTTGAACGCTGTACCATAAAGGTTGAAAGCTGTACCATAAAGGTTGAAAGCTGTACCATAAAGGTTGAAAGCTGTACCATACAGGTTGAAAGCTGTACCATACAGGTTGAAAGCTGTACCATAAAGGTTGAACGCTGCACCATAAATGTTGAAAGCTGTACCATAAAGGTTGAACGCTGCACCATAAAGGTTGAAAGCTGCACCATAAAGGTTGAAAGCTGTACCATAAAGGTTGAAAGCTGCACCATAAAGGTTGACAGCTGCGCCGTACAGGTTGACAGCTGCACCCTACAGGTTGACAGCTGTACCATAAAGGTTGAAAGCTGCACCATACAGGTTGACAGCTGCACCCTACAGGTTGACAGCTGTACCATAAAGGTTGAACACTGAACCCTACAGGTTGACAGCTGTACCATAAAGGTTGAAAGCTGCACCATGAAGGTTGAAAGCTGCACCATAAAGGTTGAAAGCTGTACCATACAGGTTGAAAACTGTACCATAAAGGTTGAAAGCTGCACCATGAAGGTTGAAAGCTGCACCATAAAGGTTGAAAGCTGTACCACAAAGGTTGAACGCTGCACCATAAAGGTTGAACGCTGCACCATAAAGGTTGAACGCTGCACCATAAAGGCTGAACGCTGCACCATAAAGGTTGAACGCTGGACCATAAAGGTTGAACGCTGCACCATAAAGGTTGAACGCTGCACCATAAATGTTGAAAGCTGCACCCTACAGGTTGAAAACTGTACCATAAAGGTTGAAAGCTGCACCATGAAGGTTGAAAGCTGTACCATAAAGGTTGAAAGCTGTACTATACAGGTTGAAAGCTGCACCATGAAGGTTGAAAGCTGCACCATGAAGGTTGAAAGCTGTACCATAAAGGTTGAAAGCTGCACCATAAAGGTTGAAAGCTGCACCATGAAGGTTGAAAGCTGCACCATAAAGGTTGAAAGCTGCACCATGAAGGTTGAAAGCTGTACCATACAGGTTGAAAGCTGCACCATAAAGGTTGAAAGCTGCACCATGAAGGTTGAAAGCTGTACCATAAAGGTTGAAAGCTGCACCATAAAGGTTGAAAGCTGCACCATGAATGTTGAAAGCTGCACCCTACAGGTTGAAAACTGTACCATAAAGGTTGAAAGCTGCACCATGAAGGTTGAAAGCTGTACCATAAAGGTTGAAAGCTGTACCATACAGGTTGAAAGCTGCACCATGAAGGTTGAAAGCTGCACCATGAAGGTTGAAAGCTGTACCATAAAGGTTGAAAGCTGCACCATAAAGGTTGAAAGCTGTACCATAAAGGTTGAAAGCTGCACCATAAAGGTTGAAAGCTGCACCATACAGGTTGAAAGCTGCACCATGAAGGTTGAAAGCTGCACCATGAAGGTTGAAAGCTGTACCATAAAGGTTGAAAGCTGCACCATAAAGGTTGAAAGCTGTACCATAAAGGTTGAAAGCTGCACCATAAAGGTTGAAAGCTGCACCATACAGGTTGAAAGCTGCACCATGAAGGTTGAAAGCTGTACCATAAAGGTTGAAAGCTGCACCATAAAGGTTGAAAGCTGTACCATAAAGGTTGAAAGCTGTACCATACAGGTTGAAAGCTGCACCATGAAGGTTGAAAGCTGTACCATAAAGGTTGAAAGCTGTACCATAAAGGTTGAAAGCTGTACCATACAGGTTGAAAGCTGCACCATGAAGGTTGAAAGCTGTACCATAAAGGTTGAAAGCTGTACCATAAAGGTTGAACGCTGCACCATAAATGTTGAAAGCTGCACCATAAAGGTTGAAAGCTGTACCATAAAAGTTGAACGCTGCACCATAAAGGTTGAAAGCTGCACCATAAAGGTTGAAAGCTGTACCATAAAGGTTGAAAGCTGCACCATAAAGGTTGACAGCTGCGCCGTACAGGTTGACAGCTGCACCATAAAGGTTGACAGCTGCGCCGTACAGGTTGACAGCTGCACCCTACAGGTTGACAGCTGTACCATAAAGGTTGAAAGCTGCACCATACAGGTTGAAAACTGTACCATACATGTTGAAAGCTGCACCATGAAGGTTGAAAGCTGCACCATGAAGGTTGAAAGCTGTACCATACAGGTTGAAAAATGTACCATAAAGGTTGAAAGCTGCACCACGAAGGTTGAAAGCTGCACCATAAAGGTTGAAAGCTGTACCACAAAGGTTGAACGCTGCACCATAAAGGTTGAACGCTGCACCATAAAGGTTGAACGCTGCACCATAAAGGTTGAAAGCTGCACCATGAAGGTTGAAAGCTGTACCATACAGGTTGAAAGCTGCACCATAAAGGTTGAAAGCTGCACCATGAAGGTTGAAAGCTGTACCATAAAGGTTGAAAGCTGCACCATAAAGGTTGAAAGCTGCACCATGAATGTTGAAAGCTGCACCCTACAGGTTGAAAACTGTACCATAAAGGTTGAAAGCTGCACCATGAAGGTTGAAAGCTGTACCATAAAGGTTGAAAGCTGTACCATACAGGTTGAAAGCTGCACCATGAAGGTTGAAAGCTGCACCATGAAGGTTGAAAGCTGTACCATAAAGGTTGAAAGCTGCACCATAAAGGTTGAAAGCTGTACCATAAAGGTTGAAAGCTGCACCATAAAGGTTGAAAGCTGCACCATACAGGTTGAAAGCTGCACCATGAAGGTTGAAAGCTGCACCATGAAGGTTGAAAGCTGTACCATAAAGGTTGAAAGCTGCACCATAAAGGTTGAAAGCTGTACCATAAAGGTTGAAAGCTGCACCATAAAGGTTGAAAGCTGCACCATACAGGTTGAAAGCTGCACCATGAAGGTTGAAAGCTGCACCATGAAGGTTGAAAGCTGTACCATAAAGGTTGAAAGCTGCACCACGAAGGTTGAAAGCTGCACCATAAAGGTTGAAAGCTGTACCACAAAGGTTGAACGCTGCACCATAAAGGTTGAACGCTGCACCATAAAGGTTGAACGCTGCACCATAAAGGTTGAAAGCTGCACCATGAAGGTTGAAAGCTGTACCATACAGGTTGAAAGCTGCACCATAAAGGTTGAAAGCTGCACCATGAAGGTTGAAAGCTGTACCATAAAGGTTGAAAGCTGCACCATAAAGATTGAAAGCTGCACCATGAATGTTGAAAGCTGCACCCTACAGGTTGAAAACTGTACCATAAAGGTTGAAAGCTGCACCATGAAGGTTGAAAGCTGTACCATAAAGGTTGAAAGCTGTACCATACAGGTTGAAAGCTGCACCATGAAGGTTGAAAGCTGCACCATGAAGGTTGAAAGCTGTACCATAAAGGTTGAAAGCTGCACCATAAAGGTTGAAAGCTGTACCATAAAGGTTGAAAGCTGCACCATAAAGGTTGAAAGCTGCACCATACAGGTTGAAAGCTGCACCATGAAGGTTGAAAGCTGCACCATGAAGGTTGAAAGCTGTACCATAAAGGTTGAAAGCTGCACCATAAAGGTTGAAAGCTGTACCATAAAGGTTGAAAGCTGCACCATAAAGGTTGAAAGCTGCACCATACAGGTTGAAAGCTGCACCATGAAGGTTGAAAGCTGCACCATGAAGGTTGAAAGCTGTACCATAAAGGTTGAAAGCTGCACCATAAAGGTTGAAAGCTGTACCATAAAGGTTGAAAGCTGCACCATAAAGGTTGAAAGCTGCACCATACAGGTTGAAAGCTGCACCATGAAGGTTGAAAGCTGTACCATAAAGGTTGAAAGCTGCACCATAAAGGTTGAAAGCTGTACCATAAAGGTTGAAAGCTGTACCATACAGGTTGAAAGCTGCACCATGAAGGTTGAAAGCTGTACCATAAAGGTTGAAAGCTGTACCATAAAGGTTGAAAGCTGTACCATACAGGTTGAAAGCTGCACCATGAAGGTTGAAAGCTGTACCATAAAGGTTGAAAGCTGTACCATAAAGGTTGAACGCTGCACCATAAATGTTGAAAGCTGCACCATAAAGGTTGAAAGCTGTACCATAAAGGTTGAACGCTGCACCATAAAGGTTGAAAGCTGCACCATAAAGGTTGAAAGCTGTACCATAAAGGTTGAAAGCTGCACCATAAAGGTTGACAGCTGCGCCGTACAGGTTGACAGCTGCACCATAAAGGTTGACAGCTGCGCCGTACAGGTTGACAGCTGCACCCTACAGGTTGACAGCTGTACCATAAAGGTTGAAAGCTGCACCATACAGGTTGAAAACTGTACCATACAGGTTGAAAGCTGCACCATGAAGGTTGAAAGCTGCACCATGAAGGTTGAAAGCTGTACCATACAGGTTGAAAAATGTACCATAAAGGTTGAAAGCTGCACCACGAAGGTTGAAAGCTGCACCATAAAGGTTGAAAGCTGTACCACAAAGGTTGAACGCTGCACCATAAAGGTTGAACGCTGCACCATAAAGGTTGAACGCTGCACCATAAAGGTTGAAAGCTGCACCATGAAGGTTGAAAGCTGTACCATACAGGTTGAAAGCTGCACCATAAAGGTTGAAAGCTGCACCATGAAGGTTGAAAGCTGTACCATAAAGGTTGAAAGCTGCACCATAAAGGTTGAAAGCTGCACCATGAATGTTGAAAGCTGCACCCTACAGGTTGAAAACTGTACCATAAAGGTTGAAAGCTGCACCATGAAGGTTGAAAGCTGTACCATAAAGGTTGAAAGCTGTACCATACAGGTTGAAAGCTGCACCATGAAGGTTGAAAGCTGCACCATGAAGGTTGAAAGCTGTACCATAAAGGTTGAAAGCTGCACCATAAAGGTTGAAAGCTGTACCATAAAGGTTGAAAGCTGCACCATAAAGGTTGAAAGCTGCACCATACAGGTTGAAAGCTGCACCATGAAGGTTGAAAGCTGCACCATGAAGGTTGAAAGCTGTACCATAAAGGTTGAAAGCTGCACCATAAAGGTTGAAAGCTGTACCATAAAGGTTGAAAGCTGCACCATAAAGGTTGAAAGCTGCACCATACAGGTTGAAAGCTGCACCATGAAGGTTGAAAGCTGTACCATAAAGGTTGAAAGCTGCACCATAAAGGTTGAAAGCTGTACCATAAAGGTTGAAAGCTGTACCATACAGGTTGAAAGCTGCACCATGAAGGTTGAAAGCTGTACCATAAAGGTTGAAAGCTGTACCATAAAGGTTGAAAGCTGTACCATACAGGTTGAAAGCTGCACCATGAAGGTTGAAAGCTGTACCATAAAGGTTGAAAGCTGTACCATAAAGGTTGAACGCTGCAGCATAAATGTTGAAAGCTGTACCATAAAGGTTGAAAGCTGCACCATAAAGGTTGAAAGCTGCACCATGAATGTTGAAAGCTGCACCCTACAGGTTGAAAACTGTACCATAAAGGTTGAAAGCTGCACCATGAAGGTTGAAAGCTGTACCATAAAGGTTGAAAGCTGTACCATACAGGTTGAAAGCTGCACCATGAAGGTTGAAAGCTGCACCATGAAGGTTGAAAGCTGTACCATAAAGGTTGAAAGCTGTACCATACAGGTTGAAAGCTGCACCATGAAGGTTGAAAGCTGCACCATGAAGGTTGAAAGCTGTACCATAAAGGTTGAAAGCTGTACCATACAGGTTGAAAGCTGCACCATGAAGGTTGAAAGCTGCACCATGAAGGTTGAAAGCTGCACCATGAAGGTTGAAAGCTGTACCATAAAGGTTGAAAGCTGCACCATAAAGGTTGAAAGCTGTACCATAAAGGTTGAAAGCTGCACCACAAAGGTTGAAAGCTGCACCATACAGGTTGAAAGCTGCACCATGAAGGTTGAAAGCTGCACCATGAAGGTTGAAAGCTGTACCATAAAGGTTGAAAGCTGCACCATAAAGGTTGAAAGCTGTACCATAATGGTTGAAAGCTGCACCATAAAGGTTGAAAGCTGCACCATACAGGTTGAAAGCTGCACCATGAAGGTTGAAAGCTGTACCATAAAGGTTGAAAGCTGCACCATAAAGGTTGAAAGCTGTACCATAAAGGTTGAAAGCTGTACCATACAGGTTGAAAGCTGCACCATGAAGGTTGAAAGCTGTACCATAAAGGTTGAAAGCTGTACCATAAAGGTTGAAAGCTGTACCATACAGGTTGAAAGCTGCACCATGAAGGTTGAAAGCTGTACCATAAAGGTTGAAAGCTGTACCATAAAGGTGGAACGCTGCACCATAAATGTTGAAAGCTGCACCATAAAGGTTGAAAGCTGTACCATAAAGGTTGAACGCTGCACCATAAAGGTTGAAAGCTGCACCATAAAGGTTGAAAGCTGTACCATAAAGGTTGAAAGCTGCACCATAAAGGTTGACAGCTGCGCCGTACAGGTTGACAGCTGTACCATACAGGTTGAAAGCTGTACCATAAAGGTTGAACGCTGCACCATAAATGTTGAAAGCTGTACCATAAAGGTTGAACGCTGCACCATAAAGGTTGAAAGCTGCACCATAAAGGTTGAAAGCTGTACCATAAAGGTTGAAAGCTGCACCATAAAGGTTGACAGCTGCGCCGTACAGGTTGACAGCTGCACCCTACAGGTTGACAGCTGTACCATAAAGGTTGAAAGCTGCACCATACAGGCTTGACAGCTGCACCCTACAGGTTGACAGCTGTACCATAAAGGTTGAACGCTGCACCCTACAGGTTGACAGCTGTACCATAAAGGTTGAAAGCTGCACCATGAAGGTTGAAAGCTGCACCATAAAGGTTGAAAGCTGTACCATACAGGTTGAAAACTGTACCATAAAGGTTGAAAGCTGCACCATGAAGGTTGAAAGCTGCACCATAAAGGTTGAAAGCTGTACCACAAAGGTTGAACGCTGCACCATAAAGGTTGAACGCTGCACCATAAAGGTTGAACGCTGCACCATAAAGGCTGAACGCTGCACCATAAAGGTTGAACGCTGGACCATAAAGGTTGAACGCTGCACCATAAAGGTTGAACGCTGCACCATAAATGTTGAAAGCTGCACCCTACAGGTTGAAAACTGTACCATAAAGGTTGAAAGCTGCACCATGAAGGTTGAAAGCTGTACCATAAAGGTTGAAAGCTGTACTATACAGGTTGAAAGCTGCACCATGAAGGTTGAAAGCTGCACCATGAAGGTTGAAAGCTGTACCATAAAGGTTGAAAGCTGCACCATAAAGGTTGAAAGCTGCACCATGAAGGTTGAAAGCTGCACCATAAAGGTTGAAAGCTGCACCATGAAGGTTGAAAGCTGTACCATACAGGTTGAAAGCTGCACCATAAAGGTTGAAAGCTGCACCATGAAGGTTGAAAGCTGTACCATAAAGGTTGAAAGCTGCACCATAAAGGTTGAAAGCTGCACCATGAATGTTGAAAGCTGCACCCTACAGGTTGAAAACTGTACCATAAAGGTTGAAAGCTGCACCATGAAGGTTGAAAGCTGTACCATAAAGGTTGAAAGCTGTACCATACAGGTTGAAAGCTGCACCATGAAGGTTGAAAGCTGCACCATGAAGGTTGAAAGCTGTACCATAAAGGTTGAAAGCTGCACCATAAAGGTTGAAAGCTGTACCATAAAGGTTGAAAGCTGCACCATAAAGGTTGAAAGCTGCACCATACAGGTTGAAAGCTGCACCATGAAGGTTGAAAGCTGCACCATGAAGGTTGAAAGCTGTACCATAAAGGTTGAAAGCTGCACCATAAAGGTTGAAAGCTGTACCATAAAGGTTGAAAGCTGCACCATAAAGGTTGAAAGCTGCACCATACAGGTTGAAAGCTGCACCATGAAGGTTGAAAGCTGTACCATAAAGGTTGAAAGCTGCACCATAAAGGTTGAAAGCTGTACCATAAAGGTTGAAAGCTGTACCATACAGGTTGAAAGCTGCACCATGAAGGTTGAAAGCTGTACCATAAAGGTTGAAAGCTGTACCATAAAGGTTGAAAGCTGTACCATACAGGTTGAAAGCTGCACCATGAAGGTTGAAAGCTGTACCATAAAGGTTGAAAGCTGTACCATAAAGGTTGAACGCTGCACCATAAATGTTGAAAGCTGCACCATAAAGGTTGAAAGCTGTACCATAAAGGTTGAACGCTGCACCATAAAGGTTGAAAGCTGCACCATAAAGGTTGAAAGCTGTACCATAAAGGTTGAAAGCTGCACCATAAAGGTTGACAGCTGCGCCGTACAGGTTGACAGCTGCACCATAAAGGTTGACAGCTGCGCCGTACAGGTTGACAGCTGCACCCTACAGGTTGACAGCTGTACCATAAAGGTTGAAAGCTGCACCATACAGGTTGAAAACTGTACCATACAGGTTGAAAGCTGCACCATGAAGGTTGAAAGCTGCACCATGAAGGTTGAAAGCTGTACCATACAGGTTGAAAAATGTACCATAAAGGTTGAAAGCTGCACCACGAAGGTTGAAAGCTGCACCATAAAGGTTGAAAGCTGTACCACAAAGGTTGAACGCTGCACCATAAAGGTTGAACGCTGCACCATAAAGGTTGAACGCTGCACCATAAAGGTTGAAAGCTGCACCATGAAGGTTGAAAGCTGTACCATACAGGTTGAAAGCTGCACCATAAAGGTTGAAAGCTGCACCATGAAGGTTGAAAGCTGTACCATAAAGGTTGAAAGCTGCACCATAAAGGTTGAAAGCTGCACCATGAATGTTGAAAGCTGCACCCTACAGGTTGAAAACTGTACCATAAAGGTTGAAAGCTGCACCATGAAGGTTGAAAGCTGTACCATAAAGGTTGAAAGCTGTACCATACAGGTTGAAAGCTGCACCATGAAGGTTGAAAGCTGCACCATGAAGGTTGAAAGCTGTACCATAAAGGTTGAAAGCTGCACCATAAAGGTTGAAAGCTGTACCATAAAGGTTGAAAGCTGCACCATAAAGGTTGAAAGCTGCACCATACAGGTTGAAAGCTGCACCATGAAGGTTGAAAGCTGCACCATGAAGGTTGAAAGCTGTACCATAAAGGTTGAAAGCTGCACCATAAAGGTTGAAAGCTGTACCATAAAGGTTGAAAGCTGCACCATAAAGGTTGAAAGCTGCACCATACAGGTTGAAAGCTGCACCATGAAGGTTGAAAGCTGTACCATAAAGGTTGAAAGCTGCACCATAAAGGTTGAAAGCTGTACCATAAAGGTTGAAAGCTGTACCATACAGGTTGAAAGCTGCACCATGAAGGTTGAAAGCTGTACCATAAAGGTTGAAAGCTGTACCATAAAGGTTGAAAGCTGTACCATACAGGTTGAAAGCTGCACCATGAAGGTTGAAAGCTGTACCATAAAGGTTGAAAGCTGTACCATAAAGGTTGAACGCTGCAGCATAAATGTTGAAAGCTGTACCATAAAGGTTGAAAGCTGCACCATAAAGGTTGAAAGCTGCACCATGAATGTTGAAAGCTGCACCCTACAGGTTGAAAACTGTACCATAAAGGTTGAAAGCTGCACCATGAAGGTTGAAAGCTGTACCATAAAGGTTGAAAGCTGTACCATACAGGTTGAAAGCTGCACCATGAAGGTTGAAAGCTGCACCATGAAGGTTGAAAGCTGTACCATAAAGGTTGAAAGCTGTACCATACAGGTTGAAAGCTGCACCATGAAGGTTGAAAGCTGCACCATGAAGGTTGAAAGCTGTACCATAAAGGTTGAAAGCTGTACCATACAGGTTGAAAGCTGCACCATGAAGGTTGAAAGCTGCACCATGAAGGTTGAAAGCTGCACCATGAAGGTTGAAAGCTGTACCATAAAGGTTGAAAGCTGCACCATAAAGGTTGAAAGCTGTACTATAAAGGTTGAAAGCTGCACCACAAAGGTTGAAAGCTGCACCATACAGGTTGAAAGCTGCACCATGAAGGTTGAAAGCTGCACCATGAAGGTTGAAAGCTGTACCATAAAGGTTGAAAGCTGCACCATAAAGGTTGAAAGCTGTACCATAATGGTTGAAAGCTGCACCATAAAGGTTGAAAGCTGCACCATACAGGTTGAAAGCTGCACCATGAAGGTTGAAAGCTGTACCATAAAGGTTGAAAGCTGCACCATAAAGGTTGAAAGCTGTACCATAAAGGTTGAAAGCTGTACCATACAGGTTGAAAGCTGCACCATGAAGGTTGAAAGCTGTACCATAAAGGTTGAAAGCTGTACCATAAAGGTTGAAAGCTGTACCATACAGGTTGAAAGCTGCACCATGAAGGTTGAAAGCTGTACCATAAAGGTTGAAAGCTGTACCATAAAGGTGGAACGCTGCACCATAAATGTTGAAAGCTGCACCATAAAGGTTGAAAGCTGTACCATAAAGGTTGAACGCTGCACCATAAAGGTTGAAAGCTGCACCATAAAGGTTGAAAGCTGTACCATAAAGGTTGAAAGCTGCACCATAAAGGTTGACAGCTGCGCCGTACAGGTTGACAGCTGTACCATACAGGTTGAAAGCTGTACCATAAAGGTTGAACGCTGCACCATAAATGTTGAAAGCTGTACCATAAAGGTTGAACGCTGCACCATAAAGGTTGAAAGCTGCACCATAAAGGTTGAAAGCTGTACCATAAAGGTTGAAAGCTGCACCATAAAGGTTGACAGCTGCGCCCACAGGTTGACAGCTGCACCCTACAGGTTGACAGCTGTACCATAAAGGTTGAAAGCTGCACCATACAGGCTTGACAGCTGCACCCTACAGGTTGACAGCTGTACCATAAAGGTTGAACGCTGCACCCTACAGGTTGACAGCTGTACCATAAAGGTTGAAAGCTGCACCATGAAGGTTGAAAGCTGCACCATAAAGGTTGAAAGCTGTACCATACAGGTTGAAAACTGTACCATAAAGGTTGAAAGCTGCACCATGAAGGTTGAAAGCTGCACCATAAAGGTTGAAAGCTGTACCACAAAGGTTGAACGCTGCACCATAAAGGTTGAACGCTGCACCATAAAGGTTGAACGCTGCACCATAAAGGCTGAACGCTGCACCATAAAGGTTGAACGCTGGACCATAAAGGTTGAACGCTGCACCATAAAGGTTGAACGCTGCACCATAAATGTTGAAAGCTGCACCCTACAGGTTGAAAACTGTACCATAAAGGTTGAAAGCTGCACCATGAAGGTTGAAAGCTGTACCATAAAGGTTGAAAGCTGTACTATACAGGTTGAAAGCTGCACCATGAAGGTTGAAAGCTGCACCATGAAGGTTGAAAGCTGTACCATAAAGGTTGACAGCTGCGCCGTACAGGTTGACAGCTGCACCCTACAGGTTGACAGCTGTACCATAAAGGTTGAAAGCTGCACCATACAGGCTTGACAGCTGCACCCTACAGGTTGACAGCTGTACCATAAAGGTTGAACGCTGCACCCTACAGGTTGACAGCTGTACCATAAAGGTTGAAAGCTGCACCATACAGGCTTGACAGCTGCACCCTACAGGTTGACAGCTGTACCATAAAGGTTGAACGCTGCACCCTACAGGTTGACAGCTGTACCATAAAGGTTGAAAGCTGCACCATGAAGGTTGAAAGCTGCACCATAAAGGTTGAAAGCTGTACCATACAGGTTGAAAACTGTACCATAAAGGTTGAAAGCTGCACCATGAAGGTTGAAAGCTGCACCATAAAGGTTGAAAGCTGTACCACAAAGGTTGAACGCTGCACCATAAAGGTTGAACGCTGCACCATAAAGGTTGAACGCTGCACCATAAAGGCTGAACGCTGCACCATAAAGGTTGAACGCTGGACCATAAAGGTTGAACGCTGCACCATAAAGGTTGAACGCTGCACCATAAATGTTGAAAGCTGCACCCTACAGGTTGAAAACTGTACCATAAAGGTTGAAAGCTGCACCATGAAGGTTGAAAGCTGTACCATAAAGGTTGAAAGCTGTACTATACAGGTTGAAAGCTGCACCATGAAGGTTGAAAGCTGCACCATGAAGGTTGAAAGCTGTACCATAAAGGTTGAAAGCTGCACCATAAAGGTTGAAAGCTGCACCATGAAGGTTGAAAGCTGCACCATGAAGGTTGAAAGCTGTACCATACAGGTTGAAAGCTGCACCATAAAGGTTGAAAGCTGCACCATGAAGGTTGAAAGCTGTACCATAAAGGTTGAAAGCTGCACCATAAAGGTTGAAAGCTGCACCATGAATGTTGAAAGCTGCACCCTACAGGTTGAAAACTGTACCATAAAGGTTGAAAGCTGCACCATGAAGGTTGAAAGCTGTACCATAAAGGTTGAAAGCTGTACCATACAGGTTGAAAGCTGCACCATGAAGGTTGAAAGCTGCACCATGAAGGTTGAAAGCTGTACCATAAAGGTTGAAAGCTGCACCATAAAGGTTGAAAGCTGTACCATAAAGGTTGAAAGCTGCACCATAAAGGTTGAAAGCTGCACCATACAGGTTGAAAGCTGCACCATGAAGGTTGAAAGCTGCACCATGAAGGTTGAAAGCTGTACCATAAAGGTTGAAAGCTGCACCATAAAGGTTGAAAGCTGTACCATAAAGGTTGAAAGCTGCACCATAAAGGTTGAAAGCTGCACCATACAGGTTGAAAGCTGCACCATGAAGGTTGAAAGCTGTACCATAAAGGTTGAAAGCTGCACCATAAAGGTTGAAAGCTGTACCATAAAGGTTGAAAGCTGTACCATACAGGTTGAAAGCTGCACCATGAAGGTTGAAAGCTGTACCATAAAGGTTGAAAGCTGTACCATAAAGGTTGAAAGCTGTACCATACAGGTTGAAAGCTGCACCATGAAGGTTGAAAGCTGTACCATAAAGGTTGAAAGCTGTACCATAAAGGTTGAACGCTGCACCATAAATGTTGAAAGCTGCACCATAAAGGTTGAAAGCTGTACCATAAAGGTTGAACGCTGCACCATAAAGGTTGAAAGCTGCACCATAAAGGTTGAAAGCTGTACCATAAAGGTTGAAAGCTGCACCATAAAGGTTGACAGCTGCGCGCCGTACAGGTTGACAGCTGCACCATAAAGGTTGACAGCTGCGCCGTACAGGTTGACAGCTGCACCCTACAGGTTGACAGCTGTACCATAAAGGTTGAAAGCTGCACCATACAGGTTGAAAACTGTACCATACAGGTTGAAAGCTGCACCATGAAGGTTGAAAGCTGCACCATGAAGGTTGAAAGCTGTACCATACAGGTTGAAAAATGTACCATAAAGGTTGAAAGCTGCACCACGAAGGTTGAAAGCTGCACCATAAAGGTTGAAAGCTGTACCACAAAGGTTGAACGCTGCACCATAAAGGTTGAACGCTGCACCATAAAGGTTGAACGCTGCACCATAAAGGTTGAAAGCTGCACCATGAAGGTTGAAAGCTGTACCATACAGGTTGAAAGCTGCACCATAAAGGTTGAAAGCTGCACCATGAAGGTTGAAAGCTGTACCATAAAGGTTGAAAGCTGCACCATAAAGGTTGAAAGCTGCACCATGAATGTTGAAAGCTGCACCCTACAGGTTGAAAACTGTACCATAAAGGTTGAAAGCTGCACCATGAAGGTTGAAAGCTGTACCATAAAGGTTGAAAGCTGTACCATACAGGTTGAAAGCTGCACCATGAAGGTTGAAAGCTGCACCATGAAGGTTGAAAGCTGTACCATAAAGGTTGAAAGCTGCACCATAAAGGTTGAAAGCTGTACCATAAAGGTTGAAAGCTGCACCATAAAGGTTGAAAGCTGCACCATACAGGTTGAAAGCTGCACCATGAAGGTTGAAAGCTGCACCATGAAGGTTGAAAGCTGTACCATAAAGGTTGAAAGCTGCACCATAAAGGTTGAAAGCTGTACCATAAAGGTTGAAAGCTGCACCATAAAGGTTGAAAGCTGCACCATACAGGTTGAAAGCTGCACCATGAAGGTTGAAAGCTGTACCATAAAGGTTGAAAGCTGCACCATAAAGGTTGAAAGCTGTACCATAAAGGTTGAAAGCTGTACCATACAGGTTGAAAGCTGCACCATGAAGGTTGAAAGCTGTACCATAAAGGTTGAAAGCTGTACCATAAAGGTTGAAAGCTGTACCATACAGGTTGAAAGCTGCACCATGAAGGTTGAAAGCTGTACCATAAAGGTTGAAAGCTGTACCATAAAGGTTGAACGCTGCAGCATAAATGTTGAAAGCTGCACCATAAAGGTTGAAAGCTGCACCATGAAGGTTGAAAGCTGTACCATAAAGGTTGAAAGCTGCACCATAAAGGTTGAAAGCTGCACCATGAATGTTGAAAGCTGCACCCTACAGGTTGAAAACTGTACCATAAAGGTTGAAAGCTGCACCATGAAGGTTGAAAGCTGTACCATAAAGGTTGAAAGCTGTACCATACAGGTTGAAAGCTGCACCATGAAGGTTGAAAGCTGCACCATGAAGGTTGAAAGCTGTACCATAAAGGTTGAAAGCTGCACCATAAAGGTTGAAAGCTGTACCATAAAGGTTGAAAGCTGCACCATAAAGGTTGAAAGCTGCACCATGAATGTTGAAAGCTGCACCCTACAGGTTGAAAACTGTACCATAAAGGTTGAAAGCTGCACCATGAAGGTTGAAAGCTGTACCATAAAGGTTGAAAGCTGTACCATACAGGTTGAAAGCTGCACCATGAAGGTTGAAAGCTGCACCATGAAGGTTGAAAGCTGTACCATAAAGGTTGAAAGCTGCACCATAAAGGTTGAAAGCTGTACCATAAAGGTTGAAAGCTGCACCATAAAGGTTGAAAGCTGCACCATACAGGTTGAAAGCTGCACCATGAAGGTTGAAAGCTGCACCATGAAGGTTGAAAGCTGTACCATAAAGGTTGAAAGCTGCACCATAAAGGTTGAAAGCTGTACCATAAAGGTTGAAAGCTGCACCATAAAGGTTGAAAGCTGCACCATACAGGTTGAAAGCTGCACCATGAAGGTTGAAAGCTGTACCATAAAGGTTGAAAGCTGCACCATAAAGGTTGAAAGCTGTACCATAAAGGTTGAAAGCTGTACCATACAGGTTGAAAGCTGCACCATGAAGGTTGAAAGCTGTACCATAAAGGTTGAAAGCTGTACCATAAAGGTTGAAAGCTGTACCATACAGGTTGAAAGCTGCACCATGAAGGTTGAAAGCTGTACCATAAAGGTTGAAAGCTGTACCATAAAGGTTGAACGCTGCACCATAAATGTTGAAAGCTGCACCATAAAGGTTGAAAGCTGTACCATAAAGGTTGAACGCTGCACCATAAAGGTTGAAAGCTGCACCATAAAGGTTGAAAGCTGTACCATAAAGGTTGAAAGCTGCACCATAAAGGTTGACAGCTGCGCCGTACAGGTTGACAGCTGCACCATAAAGGTTGACAGCTGCGCCGTACAGGTTGACAGCTGCACCCTACAGGTTGACAGCTGTACCATAAAGGTTGAAAGCTGCACCATACAGGTTGAAAACTGTACCATACAGGTTGAAAGCTGCACCATGAAGGTTGAAAGCTGCACCATGAAGGTTGAAAGCTGTACCATACAGGTTGAAAAATGTACCATAAAGGTTGAAAGCTGCACCACGAAGGTTGAAAGCTGCACCATAAAGGTTGAAAGCTGTACCACAAAGGTTGAACGCTGCACCATAAAGGTTGAACGCTGCACCATAAAGGTTGAACGCTGCACCATAAAGGTTGAAAGCTGCACCATGAAGGTTGAAAGCTGTACCATACAGGTTGAAAGCTGCACCATAAAGGTTGAAAGCTGCACCATGAAGGTTGAAAGCTGTACCATAAAGGTTGAAAGCTGCACCATAAAGGTTGAAAGCTGCACCATGAATGTTGAAAGCTGCACCCTACAGGTTGAAAACTGTACCATAAAGGTTGAAAGCTGCACCATGAAGGTTGAAAGCTGTACCATAAAGGTTGAAAGCTGTACCATACAGGTTGAAAGCTGCACCATGAAGGTTGAAAGCTGCACCATGAAGGTTGAAAGCTGTACCATAAAGGTTGAAAGCTGCACCATAAAGGTTGAAAGCTGTACCATAAAGGTTGAAAGCTGCACCATAAAGGTTGAAAGCTGCACCATACAGGTTGAAAGCTGCACCATGAAGGTTGAAAGCTGCACCATGAAGGTTGAAAGCTGTACCATAAAGGTTGAAAGCTGCACCATAAAGGTTGAAAGCTGTACCATAAAGGTTGAAAGCTGCACCATAAAGGTTGAAAGCTGCACCATACAGGTTGAAAGCTGCACCATGAAGGTTGAAAGCTGTACCATAAAGGTTGAAAGCTGCACCATAAAGGTTGAAAGCTGTACCATAAAGGTTGAAAGCTGTACCATACAGGTTGAAAGCTGCACCATGAAGGTTGAAAGCTGTACCATAAAGGTTGAAAGCTGTACCATAAAGGTTGAAAGCTGTACCATACAGGTTGAAAGCTGCACCATGAAGGTTGAAAGCTGTACCATAAAGGTTGAAAGCTGTACCATAAAGGTTGAACGCTGCAGCATAAATGTTGAAAGCTGTACCATAAAGGTTGAAAGCTGCACCATAAAGGTTGAAAGCTGCACCATGAATGTTGAAAGCTGCACCCTACAGGTTGAAAACTGTACCATAAAGGTTGAAAGCTGCACCATGAAGGTTGAAAGCTGTACCATAAAGGTTGAAAGCTGTACCATACAGGTTGAAAGCTGCACCATGAAGGTTGAAAGCTGCACCATGAAGGTTGAAAGCTGTACCATAAAGGTTGAAAGCTGCACCATAAAGGTTGAAAGCTGTACCATAAAGGTTGAAAGCTGCACCACAAAGGTTGAAAGCTGCACCATACAGGTTGAAAGCTGCACCATGAAGGTTGAAAGCTGCACCATGAAGGTTGAAAGCTGTACCATAAAGGTTGAAAGCTGCACCATAAAGGTTGAAAGCTGTACCATAATGGTTGAAAGCTGCACCATAAAGGTTGAAAGCTGCACCATACAGGTTGAAAGCTGCACCATGAAGGTTGAAAGCTGTACCATAAAGGTTGAAAGCTGCACCATAAAGGTTGAAAGCTGTACCATAAAGGTTGAAAGCTGTACCATACAGGTTGAAAGCTGCACCATGAAGGTTGAAAGCTGTACCATAAAGGTTGAAAGCTGTACCATAAAGGTTGAAAGCTGTACCATACAGGTTGAAAGCTGCACCATGAAGGTTGAAAGCTGTACCATAAAGGTTGAAAGCTGTACCATAAAGGTGGAACGCTGCACCATAAATGTTGAAAGCTGCACCATAAAGGTTGAAAGCTGTACCATAAAGGTTGAACGCTGCACCATAAAGGTTGAAAGCTGCACCATAAAGGTTGAAAGCTGTACCATAAAGGTTGAAAGCTGCACCATAAAGGTTGACAGCTGCGCCGTACAGGTTGACAGCTGCACCATAAAGGTTGAAAGCTGCACCATGAAGGTTGAAAGCTGTACCATAAAGGTTGAAAGCTGTACCATACAGGTTGAAAGCTGCACCATGAAGGTTGAAAGCTGCACCATGAAGGTTGAAAGCTGTACCATAAAGGTTGAAAGCTGCACCATAAAGGTTGAAAGCTGTACCATAAAGGTTGAAAGCTGCACCACAAAGGTTGAAAGCTGCACCATACAGGTTGAAAGCTGCACCATGAAGGTTGAAAGCTGCACCATGAAGGTTGAAAGCTGTACCATAAAGGTTGAAAGCTGCACCATAAAGGTTGAAAGCTGTACCATAATGGTTGAAAGCTGCACCATAAAGGTTGAAAGCTGCACCATACAGGTTGAAAGCTGCACCATGAAGGTTGAAAGCTGTACCATAAAGGTTGAAAGCTGCACCATAAAGGTTGAAAGCTGTACCATAAAGGTTGAAAGCTGTACCATACAGGTTGAAAGCTGCACCATGAAGGTTGAAAGCTGTACCATAAAGGTTGAAAGCTGTACCATAAAGGTTGAAAGCTGTACCATACAGGTTGAAAGCTGCACCATGAAGGTTGAAAGCTGTACCATAAAGGTTGAAAGCTGTACCATAAAGGTGGAACGCTGCACCATAAATGTTGAAAGCTGCACCATAAAGGTTGAAAGCTGTACCATAAAGGTTGAACGCTGCACCATAAAGGTTGAAAGCTGCACCATAAAGGTTGAAAGCTGTACCATAAAGGTTGAAAGCTGCACCATAAAGGTTGACAGCTGCACCATAAAGGTTGACAGCTGCGCCGTACAGGTTGACAGCTGCACCCTACAGGTTGACAGCTGTACCATAAAGGTTGAAAGCTGCACCATACAGGTTGAAAACTGTACCATACAGGTTGAAAGCTGCACCATGAAGGTTGAAAGCTGCACCATGAAGGTTGAAAGCTGTACCATACAGGTTGAAAAATGTACCATAAAGGTTGAAAGCTGCACCACGAAGGTTGAAAGCTGCACCATAAAGGTTGAAAGCTGTACCACAAAGGTTGAACGCTGCACCATAAAGGTTGAACGCTGCACCATAAAGGTTGAACGCTGCACCATAAAGGCTGAACGCTGCACCATAAAGGTTGAACGCAGCACCATAAAGGTTGAACGCTGCACCATAAAGGTTGACAGCTGCACCATAAAGGTTGAAAGCTGCACCATAAAGGTTGAACACTGCACCATAAAGGTTGACAGCTGTACCATAAAGGTTGAAAGCTGCACCATAAAGGTTGAAAGCTGCACCATAAAGGTTGACAGCTGTACCATAAAGGTTGAAAGCTGCACCATAAAGGTTGAACGCTGCACCATAAAGGTTGAACGCTGCACCATAAAGGCTGAACGCTGCACCATAAAGGTTGAACGCTGCACCATAAAGGTTGAACGCTGCACCATAAAGGTTGAACGCTGCACCATAAAGGTTGACAGCTGCACCATAAAGGTTGAAAGCTGCACCATAAAGGTTGAACGCTGCACCCTACAGGTTGAAAACTGTACCATAAAGGTTGAAAGCTGCACCATGAAGGTTGAAAGCTGTACCATAAAGGTTGAAAGCTGTACCATACAGGTTGAAAGCTGCACCATGAAGGTTGAAAGCTGCACCATGAAGGTTGAAAGCTGTACCATAAAGGTTGAAAGCTGCACCATAAAGGTTGAAAGCTGTACCATAAAGGTTGAAAGCTGCACCACAAAGGTTGAAAGCTGCACCATACAGGTTGAAAGCTGCACCATGAAGGTTGAAAGCTGCACCATGAAGGTTGAAAGCTGTACCATAAAGGTTGAAAGCTGCACCATAAAGGTTGAAAGCTGTACCATAATGGTTGAAAGCTGCACCATAAAGGTTGAAAGCTGCACCATACAGGTTGAAAGCTGCACCATGAAGGTTGAAAGCTGTACCATAAAGGTTGAAAGCTGCACCATAAAGGTTGAAAGCTGTACCATAAAGGTTGAAAGCTGTACCATACAGGTTGAAAGCTGCACCATGAAGGTTGAAAGCTGTACCATAAAGGTTGAAAGCTGTACCATAAAGGTTGAAAGCTGTACCATACAGGTTGAAAGCTGCACCATGAAGGTTGAAAGCTGTACCATAAAGGTTGAAAGCTGTACCATAAAGGTGGAACGCTGCACCATAAATGTTGAAAGCTGCACCATAAAGGTTGAAAGCTGTACCATAAAGGTTGAACGCTGCACCATAAAGGTTGAAAGCTGCACCATAAAGGTTGAAAGCTGTACCATAAAGGTTGAAAGCTGCACCATAAAGGTTGACAGCTTTGCCGTACAGGTTGACAGCTGCACCATAAAGGTTGACAGCTGCGCCGTACAGGTTGACAGCTGCACCCTACAGGTTGACAGCTGTACCATAAAGGTTGAAAGCTGCACCATACAGGTTGAAAACTGTACCATACAGGTTGAAAGCTGCACCATGAAGGTTGAAAGCTGCACCATGAAGGTTGAAAGCTGTACCATACAGGTTGAAAAATGTACCATAAAGGTTGAAAGCTGCACCACGAAGGTTGAAAGCTGCACCATAAAGGTTGAAAGCTGTACCACAAAGGTTGAACGCTGCACCATAAAGGTTGAAAGCTGCACCATGAAGGTTGAAAGCTGCACCATAAAGGTTGAAAGCTGCACCATGAAGGTTGAAAGCTGTACCATACAGGTTGAAAGCTGCACCATAAAGGTTGAAAGCTGCACCATGAAGGTTGAAAGCTGTACCATAAAGGTTGAAAGCTGCACCATAAAGGTTGAAAGCTGCACCATGAATGTTGAAAGCTGCACCCTACAGGTTGAAAACTGTACCATAAAGGTTGAAAGCTGCACCATGAAGGTTGAAAGCTGTACCATAAAGGTTGAAAGCTGTACCATACAGGTTGAAAGCTGCACCATGAAGGTTGAAAGCTGCACCATGAAGGTTGAAAGCTGTACCATAAAGGTTGAAAGCTGCACCATAAAGGTTGAAAGCTGTACCATAAAGGTTGAAAGCTGCACCATAAAGGTTGAAAGCTGCACCATACAGGTTGAAAGCTGCACCATGAAGGTTGAAAGCTGCACCATGAAGGTTGAAAGCTGTACCATAAAGGTTGAAAGCTGCACCATAAATGTTGAAAGCTGTACCATAAAGGTTGAAAGCTGCACCATAAAGGTTGAAAGCTGCACCATACAGGTTGAAAGCTGCACCATGAAGGTTGAAAGCTGTACCATAAAGGTTGAAAGCTGCACCATAAAGGTTGAAAGCTGTACCATAAAGGTTGAAAGCTGTACCATACAGGTTGAAAGCTGCACCATGAAGGTTGAAAGCTGTACCATAAAGGTTGAAAGCTGTACCATAAAGGTTGAAAGCTGTACCATACAGGTTGAAAGCTGCACCATGAAGGTTGAAAGCTGTACCATAAAGGTTGAAAGCTGTACCATAAAGGTTGAACGCTGCACCATAAATGTTGAAAGCTGCACCATAAAGGTTGAAAGCTGTACCATAAAGGTTGAACGCTGCACCATAAAGGTTGAAAGCTGCACCATAAAGGTTGAAAGCTGTACCATAAAGGTTGAAAGCTGCACCATAAAGGTTGACAGCTGCGCCGTACAGGTTGACAGCTGCACCCTACAGGTTGACAGCTGTACCATAAAGGTTGAAAGCTGCACCATACAGGTTGAAAACTGTACCATACAGGTTGAAAGCTGCACCATGAAGGTTGAAAGCTGCACCATGAAGGTTGAAAGCTGTACCATACAGGTTGAAAAATGTACCATAAAGGTTGAAAGCTGCACCACGAAGGTTGAAAGCTGCACCATAAAGGTTGAAAGCTGTACCACAAAGGTTGAACGCTGCACCATAAAGGTTGAACGCTGCACCATAAAGGTTGAACGCTGCACCATAAAGGCTGAACGCTGCACCATAAAGGTTGAACGCTGCACCATAAAGGTTGAACGCTGCACCATAAAGGTTGACAGCTGCACCATAAAGGTTGAAAGCTGCACCATAAAGGTTGAACGCTGCACCATAAAGGTTGACAGCTGTACCATAAAGGTTGAAAGCTGCACCATAAAGGTTGAAAGCTGCACCATAAAGGTTGACAGCTGTACCATAAAGGTTGAAAGCTGCACCATAAAGGTTGAACGCTGCACCATAAAGGTTGAACGCTGCACCATAAAGGCTGAACGCTGCACCATAAAGGTTGAACGCTGCACCATAAAGGTTGAACGCTGCACCATAAAGGTTGAACGCTGCACCATAAAGGTTGACAGCTGCACCATAAAGGTTGAAAGCTGCACCATAAAGGTTGAACGCTGCACCATAAAGGTTGACAGCTGTACCATAAAGGTTGAAAGCTGCACCATAAAGGTTGAAAGCTGCACCATAAAGGTTGACAGCTGTACCATAAAGGTTGAAAGCTGCACCATAAAGGTTGAACGCTGTACCATAAAGGTTGAACGCTGCACCATACAGGTTGAAAGCTGTACCATACAGGTGTCTGACAGCTGTTGCAAAAAAGTTGTGAGATTTTTGATGTACTGATTCCATGGCACATGGTTTATGAAATGATACACAAAATGACTCCCGATTTAAAAGGTAAAATGTTTAAATTCAAATGATTATACAAAATTCCTGCAACCAATAGAACAGGGGTTGGCAACTTTGGCATGCGAGGGTATTTGCCTTCTTATTATAATATATATAAACTGTCACGTTCGTCATAACGAGGAGACCAAGGTGTGAGATGATTACATTCTTCTTTATTTAAATGAAGAACACTGAAGAACAAAATGACTGTGACGCTATAAACACAAGTGCTGACATGCAACGACACATAGACAATAACCCACAAAGCCAAAATGGAAAATGGCAACCTAAATAAGATCCCCAATCAGAGACAACGATAAACAGCTGCCTCTGATTGGGAACCAATTCAGGCCACCATAGACCTACATTTACCTAGACAAACCAAATCCCCATAAATGTACAAAAACAATTGACAATTAAAAACACACATACCACCCTCGTCACACCCTGACCTGACCAAAATAAAGAAAACAAAGATAATTAAGGACAGGGCGTGACATAAACCGTGTATATATACATTTGAAGTCAGAAGTTTACATACACCATACACATTTAAACTCAGTTTTCACAATTCCTGACATTTAATACTAGTAAAAATGCCCTGTCTTAGGTCAGTTAGGATCACCACTTTACTTTAAGAATGTAAAATGTCAGAATAATAGCAGAGAGAATGATTTATTTCAGTTTTTATTTCTTTCATTACATTCCCAGTGGGTCAGAAGTTCACATACACTCAATTAGAATTTGGTAGCATTGCCTTTAAATTGTTTAACTTGGGTCAAACATTTCGGGTTGCCTTCCACAAGCTTCCCACAATAAGTTGGGTGAATTTTGGCCCATTCCTCCTGACAGAGCTGGTGTAACTGAGTCACGTTGATAGGCCTCCTTGCTCGCACATGCTTTTTCAATTCTGCCAACACATTTCTGATAGGATCGAGGTCATGGCTTTGTGATGGCCACTCCAATACCTTGACTTTGTTGTCCATAAGCCATTTTTCATCTTCATCAGATGACACTCATAGGACTTCATGTTACAGAATACATGTATGTTTTGTTTGATATTCACTGACCCATCATATGAATCTCATTGACACTGACCCATCATATGAATCTCATTGACACTGACCAATCATATGAATCTCATTGACACTGACCCATCATATGAATCTCATTGACACTGACCCATCATATGAATCTCATTGACACTGACCCATCATATGAATCTCATTGACACTGACCCATCATATGAATCTCATTGACACTGACCCATCATATGAATCTCATTGACACTGACCCATCACATGAACCTCTAATAGTCACTCCACTTCTGGTAGATTGGAAATAACACACACATCTGTGCTGTGCTTGCTAATGACAATATGAGGCATACACAGACTTAGGCAGAACCTGAATGACAAGCAGTGTTTGTGTTTTCAATGGAATAACTGGAAGACAACGATATATCCTGTATGTGTATTGTCAGAATAATGAGTGTGTATTATGATCATTAAACCAGTGAGCGTGTTCTCGTCTCGGTTGAGCTCATTCACAACGTCATCTTGACTTTGTTTCCTGACCCTGTCTTTGTAGCAGAGCCGTCAGGCTAAACTGCCTGAAGATTCTGGAAATGTCTGTGTGTGACTGTGTGTAAATTATATCTGTTTGTTTGTGTGTGTTTGTGTTCACGTGTGTGTGCATCTCTGTGTATGTGTGTAACAAGTGAAGCGTGTGTGTTTTGTTGTTTACCCAGTCTCCAGAGACAGCAATGCAGCCGCCCAAGGCCTCAGCATAGAGGACAGAGAATAATGTGAGATGTGAAGAATAGAATAGATGGAATATTATAGGAAATATTCAGAATCACCTTCATGACAATTGAACTCCCTGTAACCAACAAAGTAATACAACCTGTCCCACCTCCTCTCCCACACCCCAGACTCTATGAGAGGGTTCTAAATCTAAAGTCTTTCTCAATCCATTCCTTACAAATCCCCAGGTGGTGCACATTCCTTAGGGTTCCCCAGGTGGTGCACATTCCCTACAAATCCCCAGGTGGTGCACATTCCTGAGGGATCCCCAGGTGGTGCACATCCCTTAGGGTTCCCCAGGTGGTGCACATTCCCTACAAATCCCCAGGTGGTGCACATTCCTGAGGGATCCCCAGGTGGTGCACATCCCTTAGGGTTCCCCAGGTGGTGCACATTCCCTACAAATCCCCAGGTGGTGCACATTCCTGAGGGATCCCCAGGTGGTGCACATTCCTGAGGGATCCCCAGGTGGTGCACATTCCTGAGGGATCCCCAGGTGGTGCACATCCCTTAGGGTTCCCCAGGTGGTGCACATTCCCTACAAATCCCCAGGTGGTGCACATTCCTGAGGGATCCCCAGGTGGTGCACATTCCTGAGGGATCCCCAGGTGGTGCACATTCCTGAGGGTTCCCCAGGTGGTGCACATTCCTGAGGGATCCCCAGGTGGTGCACATTCCTTAGGGTTCCCCAGGTGGTGCACATTCCTGAGGGATCCCCAGGTGGTGCACATTCCTGAAGGATCCCCAGGTGGTGCACATTCCTGAGGGATCCCCAGGTGGTGCACATTCCTTAGGGTTCCCCAGGTGGTGCACATTCCTGAGGGATCCCCAGGTGGTGCACATTCCTTAGGGTTCCCCAGGTGGTGCACATTCCCTACAAATTCCCAGGAGGTGCACATTCCTTATGAATCCTGTTAAGGGAATTTTTATCAATAATGACTAATTATGTATACATTTCAATCAGGACTGACTAATCAGAATAGTATTATGTTACTGTATATGTATGAATTTTCCTTTAATCCTAGTACTGAATATAATGTGTGTAAATATAATCAAGAATTAGAACAATGACTGTCTGTTCCTTGGTAGAAATGAATGAACTATATCGCCAGACTGGCTAGAATGCTTATCTACACAGGCTGGCCTTGGCTCTAGACTGATGTAGGAAGGCTTGAGAACTATACAGCCTTTCTACCAGTGTCAAGAAGAGACGGAACATTTAGAAAACGCTGACATCCTTTTCAGTTTATAATCTGTGGTAAAATGTATAATGAGCAGTAGTCTCGTGAATTAACGCTGCTGGTTGTCTTTAAGACTGGGCTCTGTCCATTTTATACAAATAAGGGTCATACAAATTCTTATGATTTGACAGAGTGTTTGGTTTTAATTGGGTATTAAAACAGAGGAATTTATCCTTACAAATCCCCAGGTGGTGCACATTCCTTATGAATCCCCAGGTGGTGCACATTCCTTATGAATCCCCAGGTGATGCACATTCCTTATGAATCCCCAGGTGGTGCACATTCCTTATGAATCCCCAGGTGGTGCACATTCCTTATGAATCCCCAGGTGGTGCACATTCCTTATGAATCCCCAGGTGATGCACATTCCTTATGAATCCCCAGGTGGTGCACATTCCTTATGAATCCCCAGGTGATGCACATTCCTTATGAATCCCCAGGTGGTGCACATTCTTTATGAATCCCCAGGTGGTGCACATTCCTTATGAATCCCCAAGTGGTGCACATTCTTTATGAATCCCCAGGTGGTGCACATTCCTTATGAATCCCCAGGTGATGCACATTCCTTATGAATCCCCAGGTGGTGCATATTCTTTATGAATCCCCAGGTGGTGCACATTCCTTATGAATCCCCAGGTGATGCACATTCTTTATGAATCCCCAGGTGGTGCACATTCCTTATGAATCCCCAGGTGATGCACATTCCTTATGAATCCCCAGGTGGTGCACATTCTTTATGAATCCCCAGGTGGTGCACATTCCTTATGAATCCCCAGGTGATGCACATTCCTTATGAATCCCCAAGTGGTGCACATTCCTTATGAATCCCCAGGTGGTGCACATTCCTTATGAATCCCCAAGTGGTGCACATTCCTTATGAATCCCCAGGTGGTGCACATTCCTTATGAATCCCCAAGTGGTGCACATTCCTTATGAATCCCCAAGTGGTGCACATTCCTTATGAATCCCCAGCTGGTGCACATTCTTTATGAATCCCCAGGTGGTGCACATTCCTTATGAATCCCCAGGTGGTGCACATTCCTCAGGGATCCCCAGGTGTTGCACAGTTCCATTCTAGCCTAGCACTTACACACCTAATTCAACTATCAACTAATTGCCAAGATCTTGATTTAGTGGAATCAGTTGTTGTGGGTCGGATCAAACCTTTCAGATCTTTCAGACTAGTGCTCAATAGAACTGATGCCAAATCCCTCAGAACTAGGCATCTGTTATCAGTCAAATGTTTCTGAAAACATTTCTGGAACTTTCAACTTTCAAATTCCCTGGTTTTCCCAAAATCCTGGTAATAGGGTGTCCCGGAATCAGGAGGGAATAAGCAGGCATTTCGGAATCCTCCAATCAGGATTTTTTGAAAACACAGGGAATTTATCGAATTTTCCTAGAATTTTGCAACCCTAAACTTAGTGAATAAATGTGTTGTAGCCCAACAGATTTACATGAAGTAAGAATGGTATTTCCCCACTTCTCTGAAACATGGACTGTGCTTCTGGTAATGATCTTATCAAACCTGCAGGTGGAATGTTGTCCTTGAAACCTGGAGGTGAAGAAACCCTGATTAGAAGGTAACTATGCATCATCTGTCCCTCACCATCTTTCAGTTTCACTCCTTCTTTGTCTGAAAGCCTCAAGGCCCTCAAAGTCCTGAGTCATGTTCAGAAGGCATGAAACAGAAGAAAATGGTCTGAAACGAGAAGGTACCGTCTGAACATGTCCAGCAGGAAATGTTTAGTTTTAGTTGTTTTTGCTAAATATTTTTCAATGGTGTGCCATAACGAACACAACCCTCGTGTCTCAGAGTTTTGGGCAACATCAGGGTGAGCTAAGTGTCTAACCAACAGGGGCTGCTGGCTCTCTCTCTGGGGAGCCACCTGATGCGGTGAGTTTTACTAGGTACAGTAACAGCTGAACTTCTTGGTTTTCCACATGAGTTAAAGTCAGGTCCAACACTGTGAATGCATTTAATTTAAAACCTGTTTGGGATAGGGGGAAGGTATTTTCACGTCCGGATGAAAAGCGCACCCAAAGTAAACTGCCTGCTACTCAGGCCCAGAAGCTATGACATGCATATAATTGGTAGATGTGGATAGAAAACACGCTCAAGTTTACAAAACAGTTAAAATATTTTCTGTGAGTATAACATAACTTATTTGGCAGGCGAAACCCCGAGGACAAACCATCCAGGAAAATACTTTTTTGAGGTGACCATGTTTTCAATTAGGTTTCTATAGGAATCTAGATTTCTGAGGCATCTGGTTGCAGTTCATAGGGCTTCTACTAGATGTCAACAGTCTTTAGAAATTGGTTGATGTTTTTCTTTTGAGTAATGAAGAGTATGGCTATTCAGAATGAATGTAGAGTCTAGTGTACTGTTGGGTTTGGGGAGCGCGACCTGTCAGTCGCTCCACTTTAATTTTATCCGCTATTGAATGCGGTTTATTCCATCTTATATTGTATTGATTATTTACGGTGTAAAATACCTAAAGTTGTATTAGGAAAGTTGTTTGAAATGTTTGGACCAAGATTACAGGTAACTTATTAGATAATGTGTAGTCATGTTGGGCGAGTTGGAACCGGTGTTTTCCTGAATCAAATGCGCCAAATAAATTTACATTTTGGGGATATAACGACGGAATGAATCGAACAAAAACCATTAGTGATATTTATGGGACATATTGGAGTGCCAACAGAAGAAGGTCTTCAAAGGTAAGGCATGAATTATATAGTTATTTCTGAGTTTTGTGTCATGCCTGGTGGGTTGAAATATGATTGTCATGTGTTTGTTTGATGGGGTGCTGTCCTCAGATAATAGCATGGTTTGCTTTCGCCGTAAAGCCTTTTTGAAATCTGACACAGTGGCTTGATTAACAAGAAGTGAAGCTGTATTTTGGTGTATTGCACCTGTGATTTTATGAAAGTTAAATATTTCTAATAATTTATTTTGAATTTCACGCTCTGCAATTTCACTGGATGTTGTCGAAACGTTCCGCTAGCGGAACCCCTAGCCGCAAATGTCACGCCCTGACCTTAGAGAGCCGTTTTATTGATCTATTTGGTTAGGTCAGGGTGTGATGTGGGGTAGGTATTCTATGTTTTGTTTTCTATGTTTCTTTATTTCTATGTTTTTGCCTGCTATGGTTCTTAATCAGGGACAGCTGTCTATCGTTATCTCTGATTGGGAATCATACTTACTTACGTTGCCCTTTTTCCACTCCTCCAGTGTGGGTAGTTAACGTAGTTTGTGGCACTTAGCCCTGTAAGCTTCACAGTTGTTGCTTTCGTTTGTTGTTTTGTTGGCAACATTTTAAAAGAAAAGAAAATGTATGCTCACCACGCTGCACTTTGGTCTACTTCCAACGACACCCGTGACAGTAAAATTGAAGGAGCGTGTGAGACCTTGAGTGCATGCCTGCATCCCCAGAATGTGAAGAAAAAACAGAATTCATACCGTCTTACTTCGATCTAGGCCTTCTCCAGACCATTCAGTGTCTCTCTCTATCAGACGTGGTCAATCTAAAGTCGTATCCCCCAACAAGCAGAACAAGCCAATCCTGTACAGATGTAGGATCTTCATTTGTATCACCCTGTTGTAGGAGAACTTGTAGAGTATTTAAGGTCAAAAAAAGGATGTCTTTCAAATTTCAGACTTGATTTTCCCTGATGAAAAACGTATCAACCCTTATAAAAATGTCCAGCTGTTTTACTACTAATGAACTATCCGATTTGAAGTTCACCAGGGTGGAACATTGGTACAGTACTTTAGAACTCCACTGACCTGGGGAATCTATTCTAGATCTACAAATGTAGTCTGTTTCAATCACTGTGCTTTCTCTTAGCTGCTGCCTTTGGCAATGTCTCTAGAACAGTAATCTGTGACAGAAACACAATGTCTCTAGAACAGTAATCTGTGACAGAAACACAATGTCTCTAGAACTAATCTGTGACAGAAACACAATGTCTCTAGAACAGTAATCTGTGACAGAAACACAATGTCTCTAGAACAGTAATCTGTGACAGAAACACAATGTCTCTAGAACAGTAATCTGTGACAGAAACACAATGTCTCTAGAACTAATCTGTGACAGAAACACAATGTCTCTAGAACAGTAATCTGTGACAGAAACATAATATCTCTAGAACACTAAACTGTGACAGAAACACAATGTCTCTAGAACACTGAACTGTGACAGAAACACAATGTCTCTAGAACAGTAATCTGTGACAGAAACACAATGTCTCTAGAACAGTAATCTGTGACAGAAACACAATGTCTCTAGAACAGTAATCTGTGACAGAAACACAATGTCTCTAGAACAGTAATCTGTGACAGAAACATAATATCTCTAGAACACTAAACTGTGACAGAAACACAATGTCTCTAGAACACTGAACTGTGACAGAAACACAATGTCTCTAGAACAGTAATCTGTGACAGAAACACAATGTCTCTAGAACAGTAATCTGTGACAGAAACACAATGTCTCTAGAACAGTAATCTGTGACAGAAACACAATGTCTCTAGAACACTGAACTGTGACAGAAACACAATGTCTCTAGAACACTGAACTGTGACAGAAACACAATGTCTCTAGAACAGTAATCTGTGACAGAATCACAATGTCTCTAGAACACTGAACTGTGACAGAAACACAATGTCTCTAGAACAGGAATCTGTGACAGAAACACAGTGTCTCTAGAACAGTAATCTGTGACAGAAACACAATGTCTCTAGAACAGTAATCTCTGACAGAAACACAATGTCTCTAGAACACTAATCTGTGACAGAAACACAATGTCTCTAGAACACTGAACTGTGACAGAAACACATTGTCTCTAGAACACTGAACTGTGACAGAAACACATTGTCTCTAGAACACTGAACTGTGACAGAAACACAATGTCTCTAGAACAGTAATCTCTGACAGAAACACAATGTCTCTAGAACACTAATCTGTGACAGAAACACAATGTCTCTAGAACACTGAACTGTGACAGAAACACAATGTCTCTAGAACACTGAACTGTGACAGAAACACAATGTCTCTAGAACAGTAATCTGTGACAGAAACACACTGTTTTACTGAGTCCCCAAACATCCACTAAACAAGACACACAGTTTTTTAAATGCTTTATACCGTGATGTTTATGTTTCCCAGAACACAAACAGAACCACCTTGAGACAGCAGCCCTGCAAACTAGACTATGTGTGTGTGTGTGTGTGTGTCACTGTGTAGCCAGTGATTTGTGGGAGTAGAGGCTGGATGCTAACCAAGTAGTTTCCTAGGAAACGGGCCCAGATGACTGCCTCTTCAGTATCACTCTCTATACAGCTGTCAGTGTCTGTCTACCCCAGGCAGGCAACTCTCTAGAGACCTGGCCCTCCAATACTTTACTCATGTAATCCTCCCTCATACTGAGTGTTTGTCAATGTTAACTGGCTGGCTTGTTGAGCCTAGCGGATGTAAAACCCAGGGCCATGTTCCAATACTGAAAATGCACCGTTCCTTCCTTAATGCTTCACTACCTCGAGGTTCACTGATTAACTGATACACTGCAATACAAGTCTTATGACGGATGGATATGGGTTGACCAGAGCACAGTGTTATAGTTATAAGCAATGTTAAACCACAGAGTTTGAAACACATCGTTTATTAGAATTTCAACTCAGATAAATGACATTTAAATGAACCAGAAGTCAGTGAGCTGCACAGGAGGTTGCTGGCACCTTAATTGGAGAGGACGGGCTTGTGGTAATGGTAGTGGTTTCCATGTGTTTGATGCCATTCCATTCGCTCTGTTCCAGACATTATTATGAGCTGTCCTCCCCTCAGCAGCCTTCACTGGTGAACTGCTACTCAGTGTTTTACTGTTAGTAAAGCAGGATGACATCGTGTGTCTGCATTGGACTTAATATTCATAATATTACAGAGAGAGAGAGAGGCGGAGATAGAGACAGAGCGAGCAATAGGGAGAGCGAGAACGAAAGACAGAATGATGAATGCTGTGGAAGTTGCTTAACGAGCTGTGGGGAACTTTATCTAAGCCAACCCAGATGAATGGGCCAGACTGAAGAGTCTTATCATCTGTCACATTATGGTTGTGGTGGTGTATTCTGGTCATCATGTTGTTAACGAAGATACCATGCTTCAACAACAGGTTCTACAACTCCGGCTCTAGAGAGTGACTGCATGTGCAGGGTTTTGCTCCAACCAATCACTAACGTACCTACTAAACACACTCAATTCATCACAGTCTTCAGTTTGACTCTGGACCATTATAAGTTGGATCAGCTGTGGTAGTGCTGGGTTGGAAGAAATCCTGCACCGCCCGTAGGTCTCCAGGACCAGAGTTGGAGACCCCTGTTGTTCTACCGTGCTATTAGATTACTAGTGCAACACTAATGGACTAGACACCCACATCAATGCTTCTTACAAATTGCACCAAAACAACAACACTGACAGTAGAATAGCAACATAGAACAAAATTACAATACATTCATTTTCAAACCTGGCAACAGTTAGGATGGGGATCATGATTAGTAAGCATCCATTTTGTCATAGTTTGTCATCCTTACAGAGAGGACTACAGAGAGGGCAGAGTTGTTTGATGTGAAGACCAGAACCATTAAATGCCCCTTTCGCCAGTTTGCTCTTGTGATGAACCGCACAGGAGTATACCAGTTACAGAGAGTACCTGTACTGTACCCTGGCCTATATTACTTCCTGAGGTATCCAGTTCTCAGGTTAACATGGGATAGAACATGCTGTTTGTTGTAGAATGGATGAATAGACTGTTTCCTCAGTCCCTCTGGATTATAATTGGTCTTCCAATGGTACTGGAACTGTGTTTGATTCCAAACAGTGACTATTCAAAGTTATTCAGACATTTTGAAGCTATTCCCGGTGGGCAAGATATTAGTGTCACGGTACCAGACATCACACCATATCTGAGAATGTCTGGAGTTGAAGTTAGCAAGATCTGTTTCAAGCAGACAGCAAACTAGACAGCATCTCTCAGGCCTGTGGAAGAACAAGACAGCAGTGAATCAGAAACAGAGATCTGCACTGTGTTCACTTCCTGGTGATGTTTTGATGTGTCAACAGTAGGTATGGGAAACAGAAATAACTTGAAAAAACAGATACAAAAGAAAATGGAAGAACTAAACAGATACAAAAGAAAATGGAAGAACTAAAATAGATGAAAGCTAGCACAGTGCTATAGATAGCATCAGAGCTGTCCCTGTGTGTGTGTGTGTGTGTGTGTGTGTGTGTGTGTGTGTGTGTGTGTGTGTGTGTGTGTGTGTGTGTGTGTGTGTGTGTGTGTGTGTGTGTGTGTGTGTGTGTGTGTGTGTGTGTGTGTGTGTGTGTGTGTGTGTGTGTGTGTGTGTGTGTGTGTGTAAAGCTGGCAGTAGCTCTTCAAACATATCCTCCAATCATTTGTAGATCCCAAACCCTCATTTAACATGTTCCCCTTGGGAGTATAGCCTACCTACCTAAGTAAATAACTAACTGTCATCTTGTTTCGTCACTCACTATATTTAGAGACTAGCTGGATAGGGCTTAATGAAGGCTTCTCTAATGACTTGTGTTGGTTTGTCTCTCCTTCATCTCCTCTAGTAAAGCCACGGTCCCACAGACATCAGTCCAACGTCTACTTTTGATTTACATTTGGTTGAGTTGTCAATTAATGGGAATTTAATGTGAAATTAACAAAAAACTGAACACGTGGTTGAATTTCAGTTAAAAGTTGGTTAAAGAAAGAAATATGAAATTCCCTTTTTGCAAATCACATGAAATGATGTGGAAACAACATTGATTCAACCAGTTTTTGCCCAGTGGGATGAGCTTTGGTCTCCAGCCATTTAGAATTTACTGCAACATTCAATTCACTGCTTCTCCAGCCCACATCACAGCCCACACACACCTAAATCACAGACCTAAATCACAGACCTAAATCACAGACCTAAATCACAGACCTAAATCACAGACCTAAATCACAGACCTAAATCACAGACCTAAATCACAGACCTAAATCACAGACCTAAATCACAGACCTAAATCACAGTCCAGGGCCTGGTTTACCAAAAGCATCTTAAGGCTAAGTTCATCGTTAGAACATTCATAGGAGCATTGTTAAATAGTTGAGCGGTCTCCTCTGTGAGGCTGATAACTTCAGAACAAAAGTTGTCTACAAATATGAATTTGTCTTTGCAAGCGACGTATAAAAATATGCTTCAAATTAAAACTGAGATGAATTCATATAAAAAGGCTACGGGTGTTTTCAATCATATTGAGTTCTATTTTGCTGCTTGTAGGCTACTGTCTATAATTTATCTCCATGTATGCCATGATGTGTAGCCTTACATGTGCGCAATAATGTGCCAAATTGATGATTTTGTGCATATTTATTGGGTAAGCATTAGAATAAGCCGCCTCAATATTTGCACCCGTAGGTGGTAATATCTCTCCAGGAGCTGATCCGTCGTCAGTATTGTGGAATAACTAGTCAGATGCAGAGGAAAGATTTAGAGAGAAAGCTGATCGCAGCGCTGCCTTTCTTTCGATCCTATCAGTATCGACACCTGCTCCAACAACACATTTAGCGACCGTTCTTTAGTATGTTAAGAATGGCGCTGGAGGGGATGGCTGCCTTTTTACAGGCTCCTAACAAACTGTGCTATTTTGTTAGTTTTTTGCATTGTTTGTAAATAATGGAGCTGCTACAGTCTCTTATGACCGAGAGGAGCTTCTGGACATCAGAACAGCGATTACTCACCTTGAACTAGACAAATAACTTTTCTTTAATGAGTCCGACGCAAAGGATATACTGCATTCTCAAGACCAGGCCCAAATAAAAAAATAAACTGGATGATATACGATTAAGAATATCCTGCCAACGGGACATGAAAAACTGTAATATCTTATGTTTCACTGAGTCGTGGCTGAACGACGACACTGACAATATAGAGCTGGCTGGGTTTTCCATACATAGGCAGGACAGGGCAGCTACGTCTGGTAAGACGAGGGGCAGGGGTGTATGTCTATTTGTCAATAACAGCTGGTGGGCGATATCTAATATTAAAGAAGTCTCGAGGTATTGCTCACCTGAGGTAGAGTACCTTATGATAAGCTGTAGACCACACTATCTACCAAGAGAGTTCTCATCTATATTATACGTAGCCGTCTATTTACCACCACAGACCGATGCTGACACTAAGACCACACTCAATGAGCTGTATAAGGCTATAAGCAAACAAGAAAATGCTCATCCAGAAGTGGTGCTCCTCGTGGCCCGGGGACATTTATGTAGGGAAACTTCAATCAGTTTTAACTCATTTCTACCAACATGTCACATGTGCAAACAGAGGAAAAAAATAGACTGCCTTTACTCCACACACAGTGACGCATACAAAGCTCGCCCTCCATTTGGTAAATCTGACCATAATTCTATCCTCCTGATTCCTGCTTACAAGCTAAAACTAAAACAGGAATTACCAGTGACTCACTCAATACGGAAGTGGTCAGATGACGCGGATGCTACGCTACAGGGCTGTTTTGCTAGTACAGACTGGAATATGTTCTGGGATTCATCCAATGCCATTGATGAGTATAACACCTCCGTCACTGGCTTCATCAATGAGCGCATCAACGACGTCGGCCCCACTGTACAGTACCAGTCAAAAGTTTGGACACACCTATTCATTCAAGGGTTTTTCTTCATTTTTACTATTTTCTATGTTGTAGAATAATAGTGAAGAGGTCTAAACTATGAAATAACACATATGAAATCATGTAGTAACCAAAAAAGTGTTAAAACAAATTTAATTATATTTTATATTTGAGATTCTTCAAAGTAGCAACCCTTTGCAGATGAAGAGTTATTGTGCTGGCATTGCTTCCAGAGACAGTTCGGAATTCGGTAGGGAGTGTTGCAACCGAGAATTCAGATTCTTCCTGGTGGTATTATACAAAATGTATAAAGATACAAAATGTACCCTCATCCGTCTTTCTGATGGGACGTTAAACGGGTGTCTTGACTCTCTGAGGTCATTAAAAGATCCCATGGCACTCATCATAAGAGTAGGGGTGTTAACCCTCTGGTGTCCTGGTAAAATTCCCAATCTGGCCCTCAAACCATCACGGTCACTTAATAATCCCCAGTTTACAATGGGCTCATTCATCCCCCTCCTCTCCCCTGTAACTATTCCCCAGGTTGTTGCTGCAAATGAGAACGTGTTCTCAGTCAACTTACCTGGTACAATAACAGATAAATAAATAAAAACTAAAATAAACAACAATATTACAATGTACAGTACGTGTGTGTAGAGTGCGTGTGTGTAGAGTACGTGTGTGTAGAGTGCGTGTGTGTAGAGTGCATTTATGTAGAGTGCGTGTGTGTAGAGTACGTGTGTGTAGAGTACGTGTGTGTAGAGTGCGTGTGTGTAGAGTGCGTTTGTGTAGAGTGCGTGTGTGTAGAGTGCGTGTGTGTAGAGTGCGTGTGTGTAGAGTGCGTGTGTGTAGTGCGTGTGTGTAGAGTGCGTGTGTGTAGAGTACGTGTGTGTAGAGTGCGTGTGTGTAGAGTGCGTGTGTGTAGAGTGTGTGTGTGTAGAGTGCGTGTGTGTAGAGTACGTGTGTGTAGAGTGCGTGTGTGTAGAGTGCGTGTGTGTAGAGTGCGTGTGTGTAGAGTGCGTGTGTGTAGAGTACGTGTGTGTAGAGTGCGTGTGTGTAGAGTGCGTTTGTGTAGAGAACGTGTGTGTAGAGTACGTGTGTGTAGAGTGCGTGTGTGTAGAGTACGTGTGTGTAGAGTGCGTGTGTGTAGAGTACGTTTGTGTAGAGTGCGTGTGTGTAGAGTGCGTGTGTGTAGAGTACGTGTGTGTAGAGTGCGTGTGTGTAGAGTGCGTGTGTGTAGAGTGAGTGTGTGTAGAGTGCGTGTGTGTAGAGTGCGTGTGTGTAGAATGCGTGTGTGTAGAGTGCGTGTGTGTAGAGTGCGTGTGTGTAGAGTGCGTGTGTGTAGAATGCGTGTGTGTAGAGTGCGTGTGTGTAGAATGCGTGTGTGTAGAATGCGTGTGTGTAGAGTGCGTGTGTGTAGAGTGCGTGTGTGTAGAGTGCGTGTGTGTAGAATGCGTGTGTGTAGAGTGCGTGTGTGTAGAATGCGTGTGTGTAGAATGCGTGTGTGTAGAGTGCGTGTGTGTAGAATGCGTGTGTGTAGAATGCGTGTGTGTAGAGTGCGTGTGTGTAGAGTGCGTGTGTGTAGAATGCGTGTGTGTAGAGTGCGTGTGTGTAGAATGCGTGTGTGTAGAGTGCGTGTGTGTAGAATGCGTGTGTGTAGAGTGCGTGTGTGTAGAGTGCGTGTGTGTAGAATGCGTGTGTGTAGAATGCGTGTGTGTAGAGTGCGTGTGTGTAGAGTGCGTGTGTGTAGAATGCGTGTGTGTAGAGTGCGTGTGTGTAGAGTGCGTGTGTGTAGAGTGCGTGTGTGTAGAATGCGTGTGTGTAGAGTGCGTGTGTGTAGAGTGCGTGTGTGTAGAATGCGTGTGTGTAGAATGCGTGTGTGTAGAATGCGTGTGTGTAGAATGCGTGTGTGTAGAATGCGTGTGTGTAGAGTGCGTGTGTGTAGAGTGCGTGTGTGTAGAATGCGTGTGTGTAGAGTGCGTGTGTGTAGAATGCGTGTGTGTAGAGTGCGTGTGTGTAGAATGCGTGTGTGTAGAGTGCGTGTGTGTAGAGTGCGTGTGTGTAGAATGCGTGTGTGTAGAATGCGTGTGTGTAGAGTGCGTGTGTGTAGAGTGCGTGTGTGTAGAGTGCGTGTGTGTAGAATGCGTGTGTGTAGAGTGCGTGTGTGTAGAGTGCGTGTGTGTAGAGTGCGTGTGTGTAGAGTGCGTGTGTGTAGTGCGTGTGTGTAGAGTGCGTGTGTGTAGAGTACGTGTGTGTAGAGTGCGTGTGTGTAGAGTGCGTGTGTGTAGAGTGTGTGTGTGTAGAGTGCGTGTGTGTAGAGTACGTGTGTGTAGAGTGCGTGTGTGTAGAGTGCGTGTGTGTAGAGTGCGTGTGTGTAGAGTGCGTGTGTGTAGAGTACGTGTGTGTAGAGTGCGTGTGTGTAGAGTGCGTTTGTGTAGAGTACGTGTGTGTAGAGTACGTGTGTGTAGAGTGCGTGTGTGTAGAGTACGTGTGTGTAGAGTGAGTGTGTGTAGAGTACGTTTGTGTAGAGTGCGTGTGTGTAGAGTGCGTGTGTGTAGAGTACGTGTGTGTAGAGTGCGTGTGTGTAGAGTGCGTGTGTGTAGAGTGCGTGTGTGTAGAGTGCGTGTGTGTAGAGTGCGTGTGTGTAGAGTGCGTGTGTGTAGAATGCGTGTGTGTAGAATGCGTGTGTGTAGAGTGCGTGTGTGTAAAGTGCGTGTGTGTAGAGTGCGTGTGTGTAGAATGCGTGTGTGTAGAGTGCGTGTGTGTAGAATGCGTGTGTGTAGAATGCGTGTGTGTAGAGTGCGTGTGTGTAGAATGCGTGTGTGTAGAATGCGTGTGTGTAGAGTGCGTGTGTGTAGAGTGCGTGTGTGTAGAATGCGTGTGTGTAGAGTGCGTGTGTGTAGAATGCGTGTGTGTAGAGTGCGTGTGTGTAGAATGCGTGTGTGTAGAGTGCGTGTGTGTAGAGTGCGTGTGTGTAGAATGCGTGTGTGTAGAATGCGTGTGTGTAGAGTGCGTGTGTGTAGAGTGCGTGTGTGTAGAATGCGTGTGTGTAGAGTGCGTGTGTGTAGAGTGCGTGTGTGTAGAGTGCGTGTGTGTAGAATGCGTGTGTGTAGAGTGCGTGTGTGTAGAGTGCGTGTGTGTAGAATGCGTGTGTGTAGAATGCGTGTGTGTAGAATGCGTGTGTGTAGAATGCGTGTGTGTAGAGTGCGTGTGTGTAGAGTGCGTGTGTGTAGAATGCGTGTGTGTAGAGTGCGTGTGTGTAGAATGCGTGTGTGTAGAGTGCGTGTGTGTAGAATGCGTGTGTGTAGAGTGCGTGTGTGTAGAGTGCGTGTGTGTAGAATGCGTGTGTGTAGAATGCGTGTGTGTAGAGTGCGTGTGTGTAGAGTGCGTGTGTGTAGAGTGCGTGTGTGTAGAATGCGTGTGTGTAGAGTGCGTGTGTGTAGAGTGCGTGTGTGTAGAGTGCGTGTGTGTAGAGTGCGTGTGTGTAGAGTGCGTGTGTGTAGAGTGCGTGTGTGTAGAATGCGTGTGTGTAGAGTGCGTGTGTGTAGAATGCGTGTGTGTAGAATGTGTGTGTGTAGAGTGCGTGTGTGTAGAATGCGTGTGTGTAGAGTGCGTGTGTGTAGAGTGCGTGTGTGTAGAATGCGTGTGTGTAGAATGCGTGTGTGTAGAGTGCGTGTGTGTAGAGTGCGTGTGTGTAGAGTGCGTGTGTGTAGAATGCGTGTGTGTAGAGTGCGTGTGTGTAGAGTGCGTGTGTGTAGAGTGCGTGTGTGTAGAGTGCGTGTGTGTAGAGTGCGTGTGTGTAGAGTGCGTGTGTGTAGAATGCGTGTGTGTAGAGTGCGTGTGTGTAGAGTGCGTGTGTGTAGAGTGCGTGTGTGTAGAATGCGTGTGTGTAGAGTGCGTGTGTGTAGAGTGCGTGTGTGTAGAGTGCGTGTGTGTAGAGTGCGTGTGTGTAGAGTGCGTGTGTGTAGAGTGCGTGTGTGTAGAATGCGTGTGTGTAGAGTGCGTGTGTGTAGAATGCGTGTGTGTAGAGTGCGTGTGTGTAGAGTGCGTGTGTGTAGAGTGCGTGTGTGTAGAGTGCGTGTGTGTAGAGTGCGTGTGTGTAGAATGCGTGTGTGTAGAGTGCGTGTGTGTAGAGTGCGTGTGTGTAGAGTGCGTGTGTGTAGAGTGCGTGTGTGTAGAGTGCGTGTGTGTAGAGTGCGTGTGTGTAGAATGCGTGTGTGTAGAGTGCGTGTGTGTAGAATGCGTGTGTGTAGAGTGCGTGTGTGTAGAGTGCGTGTGCTAGCACTTGTGTGCATATGTGTGTCTGTACCTTTTTGTGTGTCTCTTCACAGTCCCCGCTGTTCCATAAGGTGTATTTTTACCTGTTTTTTAAACCCGATTTTACTGCTTGTACCAGTTACCTGATGTGGAATAGAGTTCCATGTAGTCATGGCTCTATGTAGGTCTGTATGCCTCCCATAGTCTGTTCTGGACTTGGGATTGTGAAGAGACCTCTGGTGGCATGTCTTGTGGGGTATGCATGGGTGTCCGAGCTGTGTACTAGTAGTTTAAACAGTCAATGTCAACACTTCTTACAAAAACAAGTAGTGAGGAGCCAATTGTAATTTTCTTAAGGCCCTGTTTTTGGCACCTGACCACACGACTGAACAGTAGTCCAGGTGCGACAAATCTAGGGCCTGTAGGACCTGCCTCATTGATAGTGCTGTTAAGAAGGTAGAAACTAGGGCCTGTAGGACCTGCCTCATTGATAGTGCTGTTAAGAAGGTAGAAACTAGGGCCTGTAGGACCTGCCTTGTTGATAGTGTTGTTAAGAAGGTAGAGCAGTGCTTTATTATGGACAGACTTCTCCCCATCTTAGTTACTGTTGTATCAATATGTTTTGACCATGACAGTTTACAATCTAGGGTTACTCCAATCAGTTTAGTCGTTTTGGGAGCATGCGTGGCCTACCACTTTGCGGCTGAGCCGTTATTGCTCCTAGACTTTTCCACTTCACAATAACAGCACTTACTTGGCCGCGGCAGCTTTAGCAGGGTAGAAATTTGACGAACTGACTTGTTGGAAAGGTGGCATCCTATGATGGTGCCACATTATAATATAATAATAATATATGCCATTTAGCAGACGCTTTTATCCAAAGCTACTTACAGTCATGTGTGCATACATTCTACGTATGGGTTTGGAAGTCACTGAGCTCTACAGTAAGGCCATTATACTGCCACTGTTTGTCTATGGAGATTGCATGGCGGTGTACTCAACTTTATACAACTGTCAGCAACAGATGTGGCTGACATAGCTGAATCCACTATTTTGAAGGGGTGTCCACATACTTTTGTATATATACTATAGGTGGGAGGGCATACAGGCTGTGGCCAATGTATTAATGCACAGTTTGCCTAAATGGGTAATGGAAACACTTCAACCACTGCATTTGTATTCAACACTAGTTGTTTTAGGTGTGACATCATTACGTCTAGCTGTTTTTATCCACACAAAATAGTTCAATGGAAATTCACCCTGGCAGGCAATTACCACATCTATTTTCTATACCAACTTTCTAAAAAAAATTACTGGAAAAGTTATTGGAAACATAGCTAGTGAACGCAAGGGGAGGAAAGACAAGAGATGAGGGAGAGGGAGGAAGGAGGCAGGACACGAGATGAGGGAGGAAGGACATGAGATGAGGGAGAGGGAGGAAGGACGCAGGACACGAGGTGAGGAAGGAGAGAGCAGGGAGGCAGGACACAAGGTGAGGGAGGCAGGAGATGAGGGAGAGGGAGGAGAGAGCAGGGAGGCAGGAGATGAGGGAGAGGGAGGAGAGAGCAGGGAGGCAGGACACGAGGTGAGGGAGGTAGGAGACGAGGTGAGGGAGGAGAGAGCAGGGAGGCAGGACACGAGGTGAGGGAGGTGAGAGCAGGGAGGCAGGAGACGAGGGAGAGGGAGGCAGGAGACGAGGGAGAGGGAGGAGGAAAAGGAGAAATGGAGAAAGAGCATCAGATTCAGAGAATGGTGTACATTAGTCTCATCTCCTCTCCATTCCCTGTACCTGCAGCCTTTGATGCTTTTATTCTGCTTCGCTGAAAAATACCCCCTCTACTCTAACCTCTCTTCTCTACCCTATCCTCTCTACTCTACCCTATCTTCTTTACCCTATCCTCTCTACTCTACCCTCTCTTCTCTACCCTATCCTAACCTCTCTTCTCTACCCTATCCTCTCTTCTCTACCCTCTCTTCTCTACCCTATCCTCTCTACTCTACCCTCTCTACTCTACCCTCTCTACTCTACCCTCTCTTTCGCACAACCAACACTCAAAGAAAAGAGGAAAACATACTAGACAGAGTTCCCCTGGACGTCACTATCTGGCCACGATATCTGTCTGTCTGCCTGTCTGTCTGCCTGTCTGCCTGTCTGCCTGTCTGTCTGCCTGTCTGCCTGTCTGTAGAACCAACCAACTGCCAGAAAACAAAACTTAGCCTGGTTACCTCAGGTGTACATGATGTCTGGTCCTCTGTGGCCTCTGTGGAGCTGTGATGTCGTGGTAGAGCTCAGACCTATTTTCCAACCATAGTTCAGACCCATTAGGTTGGGGTTGGATGGGAGAGAGAGAGACAGCAGTGTATGGATTCTGGTAATCCATTGGCTCCTACTCAGATGGGGTTGAATCTCTTATATTCCTGATGTGTTTGTAGTGTCCATTGAGTTGAGTAGATAATAACCAGGGAATGTCTGAAGGAAACGGCATTTACATTTCATTAAAACGGTTAATACTGTCCAATTTCCTATTACACAAAAATAATGTACAAAGGGTATTTTCATTGGATTACTCTCTCTGTCTGGGGTTAAGAGTTGATATGTGTTAATAATATTACTCACATTTGGTTATTACATTTTGTGTTACCATTGTAATCAATATTCACATAATAATTTACAAACTTCTAAGAATAAAAACACATTTTGCCCTCAATGTCCAATATGAAACCAGCTACAAAGGTGTAGAGCACAACATCTTAAAACACGTCTGGTCTCTCCTTTGGACAGCTGCCTCCATTTAAAAACACAAGTCAAATCATTGTCACACTTCACAAGAATGCATATTCCCGTGAGCATCTTCTTCTTCCTCCTCTTCTTCCTTGTCATCATGGGCTGTGTTGAGACTTCCAGGGTCTCCGCCCCTCGTGTCCTGCCCAGCGAGGAGCCTTAATCTGGGGCTGAGATTTGAGGCCTGTCCCTTGAATCACCCCTTCCAGGGCTCATCGTTTATTGATCCAGACTGAGGTGTATTGACTGGAGCTGGGGTAGGTCTAGCCTGCTGAGCTCTGCTGAGCTGGGGTAGGTTCTCTCTGTCTCTCTTATGTGTGTACTCACTGTAACCCATGGCTTTGGGTGTCAAACAGGGGATAGCGATAGGGGGGCCGAATAGTGTGCAGAAATATTTTATTTTGAAACACAGTTGATACTTCAACCAGAACCAGACCAATGGCCACTCACTGATGTACGTTGCTTTGGATAAAAGCGTCTGCTAAATGGACAATATTAGTGGGTCCAGTTCAGTCCTCCCACCAGGGGGAGCTACCTCCCTGACACAGAGATGTGTTCCCTCTACTACAGAGAGCTCTCGTTCGGTTTTGGCAGCAGCTGCGTGTGCTTCCTCTTCTCCAGAATCGTGTTGAGTTCCTCAGTGAAGGAGCGGCAGAGAGGGGAGCTGCTCTCCGCCTCACTCTGTCTTAACAACATGTATCTGTTACCGTGCATCCTCCGCAAGACGCTGGGTAACGTCGCCGATAGGCCGTTGGGGCTGGGGAAGTCTTGCAAGTCACACTCTGATTGGTTGAGGGGGGTGTGGGGGGTCTGAGGGGGCGGGGGGAGAGGAGGGGCAGGGGGAGGGGGATCCTTGTTGGGGGACGGCTGGCCCTCTCTCGGGACGATCTGGAAGACGCCCCCTTTGTGCGTGTCACCGTTCCCCGGTTTTTGGGAGACGCCGTTACCGTTACAGTGTCTGGAGATGGTGTTGAGATCCAGGTGGGCGGAGCTACTGTGGCGTTTCTGCTGCTGCTTCCTGTGTTTCCTCTTCCTGTCCGTGTGATTGGCAGACGCGGCTGAGGCGGCGGCGGCAGCGCGGAGAGAGTACTTCCCCCTGTGGCTGCCCCGCAGACAGAAGCCCAGGTAGAGGAGGACCACGGTGAGAACCAGACACAGACCTCCTAGGATGGTGATCAAGGACAGGTACATAGCCTCCATGCTCCTGGGGGAGAGCAGCTCCGAGGTGGGGGGGGGAGGGGCTGGGGCAGAGGGTGGCAGCTCTGAGGTGGGGGGAGAGGGGCCGGGGCAGAGGGTGGCAGGGGCCTCTCAGAGGAGGGGGCGAGGGGTGGAAGAGCTTGGTGAGGGGTGGAGGAGGAGGGTAGTAGGGATGGTCTTGGGATTGGTCGATGGGTGGGGGAGGGGGATGTGGCATATCTAGACGTACCGTCACAGAGTACTTAACCACAGCAACTCGGACACCGTTCTCGAGGGCGTGGCAGGTGTACTCGCCGCTCTGCTCCGGTTGGGACTCGATGACCAGGAGGCCGTCGGTGCCCACCCTGAAGCCAGAGTCCAGGCCATAGCCCTGCAGCTCTGACCCGTCCAGAGTCCACACTGGGGTTGCCAGATTGGAGCTAATTTCACACTGGAGCAGCACGTCATCTCCCACCATTACAGACCGGCTCCGGTGCTGGACCGGCTCTGAAAGAATGGCAACCCATATACAAAACGAATATCTTGTCACAATAAGACTGTGTTAATAAGACTGATACACTGTTATAGACCTCAGAACAGTTAATAAGACTGATACACTGTTATAGACCTCAGAATAGTTAATAAGACTCATATACTGTTATAGACCTCAGAACAGTTAATAAGACTGATACACTGTTATAGACCTCAGAACAGTTAATAAGACTCATATACTGTTATAGACCTCAGAACAGTTAATAAGACTCATATACTGTTATAGACCTCAGAACAGTTAATAAGACTGATACACTGTTATAGACCTCAGAACAGTTAATAAGACTCATATACTGTTATAGACCTCAGAACAGTTAATAAGACTGATACACTGTTATAGACCTCAGAACAGTTTATAAGACTGATACACTGTTATAGACCTCAGAACAGTTAATAAGACTGATACACTGTTATAGACCTCAGAACAGACACTAAAGGCCCCGAGACCAGCGATTCTCAACTGGTGGGTCGTGACGTGAGGTTTTGTGTGGGTCGCGTGAGGTTTTGTGTGGGTCGCGTGAGGTTTTGTGTGGGTTGCGTGAGGTTTTGTGTGGGTCACGTGAGGTTTTGTGTGGGTTGCGTGAGGTTTTGTGTGGGTCGCGTGAGGTTTTGTGTGGGTCACGTGAGGTTTTGTGTGGGTCACGAGAGTAAAACAAAAAGAAGAAGATTGTTTTAATATATAAAACTCCAGTCTGAACGTCAACGACTTATTACAGGTAGACAGTGTGTAGACATGATTTGTATTTATTTATTTTTATTTAACCTTTATTTAACTAGGTCAGTTAAGAACATATTCTTATTTACAATGACAACCTACCCTGGCCAAACCCGGACGACGCTGGGCCAATTGTGCGCTGCTCTATGATGATAATGAAATTTGATTTTTTCATATCATTTCAACTCTGAAAGGTTTTTCTTCAATCACAGTATCTTCAATATAAAGCTATTAGCAGCACTTTGTTGATTGATTTTATGGTCTCAAACAAGTGAGTTTATTAACATTCTTAATCAAGACTATGGGCAAAATGTAATTATTGACAATGAAAGAGGTGGAAATGTTGATACCTTGTCATATACTGTAATTGCTACATTTATTATCAATATAGCATGAAACATTTTTCCTGATTGTATTTTGGTGATATTTTTCACAATGCAAATATTGGGTCCCAAACTGCATATATGACTCTAAAATCATTGGTGCATGAAAAACCCATTATGTTACATTCTCCCATATGAAAATAAATGCTAAAAAGTATTTTCTAACTTCTTAGTATGTGAAGTATATTGTAAAGTAAATTTGATTGTAGATGCTATGGAAATGAGGATGCTACATAATCAACATCTAAATATGTATTCTAACAATGATTGTATTTCTGCATTCTAACTATAGATTTCCTTTCATCATTCAGTGTGCAGAATCACCTTGAAACCATCCTACTTTATCTTCAAGGTGGGAAGGATTTGACAAAACTATAAACAATGTAATCTTTGCCATATAAAATCCATGTATTATTACTATTATAGTGAGACCAGTCCTAACGCAACTCCTATCATTGCTGTCTGTCTGTCTGTCTGTCTGTCTGTCTGTCTGTCTGTCTGTCTGTCTGTCTGTCTGTCTGTCTGTCTGTCTGTCTGTCTGTCTGTCTGTCTGTCTGTCTGTCTGTCTGTGTGTGTGTGTGTGTGTGTGTGTGTGTGTGTGTGTGTGTGTGTGTGTGTGTGTGTGTGTGTGTGTGTGTGTGTGTGTGTCTGTGTCTGTGTGTGTGTGTGTGTGTGTGTGTGTGTGTGTGTGTGTGTGTGTGTGTGTGTGTGTGTGTGTGTGTGTGTACGTACCGTTGTCACATCCTCTGTTCCCATACAGGACATCCTGGGTCAGGTTAGACCTGAGGAGAGGAGTAGACGCTGTTAGCCTGTCATCGATTTACACACACACACTGCATTAACCCCCCCACCCAGCCACACTCTCACCTGTCAGTCTGTGCTGTGATATCCAAACAGTCCTGTCCATCCCAGCCACAGTAAGGGTCCCTGGAGAAGATACAGTCGTAACAGGAATTGTACCTATTGCAGGTGGAGAGGGGTAGCTGGACCACACCAGAGGGAGAACCTACATACACACTCATCTAGAGGATGGAGGGAGGGAGGGTATGTTGAGGCTTGTGTTATTGAAAATATCCTTGAATTAGAAGATCACTAAACAAAACAAACCTTGATATTATTCTTTGTGAGAGACAGAGAGAGTGAGTGTGTACCTGTGTATGTGAAATAACCAGGCTATCCACACGCTGTGGTTGGTCAAACAGCTGTAGCTCCTCTATAATGTGTAGATGACCCTTGACCTCTACAGCTCTGTGCAGCCAGCCATCGTCTGGAATAGGAGACAGATACAGGGTCACAACACACACACACAAACACATACAATGGGATGTACTGTACATGTGGTTTGAAGTCTGTTCCATTACTTTACTGGGATGACAAAAACACAGCTTAAAGCTTGTACAGCCACCCCCCGAGACACCCCCCCATATCCCCCCACACCAACCTGTGCCCATGAAGAGTATATGGTAGTTCTGCCCGTCCATCCCCTCCACCTTGTAAGCCACCAGCTGGGTGTAGTCTGTTGTCCTCCTGAACAACAGGGGGCGCTGCTCTGTAGACATGACCTGCTGGGACATCAGAGGGTGTCTCCTCACAAAGTTCAACATGTCATCTGGCAGGGAGGTGGAGGAGTTTATACCTCTGGATCTCAACTGGTCTGTAATACACTGGAGGCATGAGGGAAGAGGTGGTGAGAAGGATTCATCCTGTTTGAAATAAGATATCTCTGATATCTTCACGTTTCTACTAAAGTAGAAATTAACTTAATGTCCTGAATACAACGAGTTATGTTTGGTGCAAATCCAACAAAACACATCACTGAGTACCACTCTTCATTTTTTCAAGCATGGTGGTGGCTGCATCATGTTCTGGGTATGCTTATCATTGGCAAGGACTAGGAAGATTTTTATGATAAAAAGAAAACAGAATAGAGCTAAGCACAGTCAAATCCCAGAGGAAAACATGGTTCAGTCTGCTTTCCAATAGACACTGGGAGACAAATTCACCTTTCAGCAGGACAATAGCCTAAAACACAAGTCCAAATCTACACTGGAGTTGCTTACCAAGACAACATTGAATGTTCCTGAGTAGCTTAGTTACAGTTTTGACTAAATCGGCGTGAAAATCTATGGCAAGACTTGGAAATGTCTGTCTAGCAATAATCAACAGGGTATTGTACAATCCAGGTAAGAAAAGCTCTTAGAGACTTACCTAGAGACTTACTTAGAGACTTACCCAGAGACTTACTTAGAGACTTACCTAGAAACTTACTTGGAGACTTACCTAGAGACTTACTTAGAGTCTTACCTAGAGACTTACCTAGAGACTTACTTAGAGACTTACCTAGAGACTTACTTAAAGACTTACCTAGAGACTTACTTAGATACTTACCTAGAGACTTACTTAGAGACCTACCTAGAGACGTACTTAGAGACTTACCTAGAGACTTACTTAAAGACTTACCTAGAGACTTACTTAGATACTTACCTAGAGACCTACCTAGAGACGTACTTAGAGACTTACCTAGAGACTTAGAGACTTACCTAGAGACTTACCTAGAGACTTACCTAGAGACTTACTTAGAGACTTACCTAGAGACTTACTTAGAGACTTTAGAGACTTACCTAGAGACTTACTTAGAGACTTACTTAGAGACTTACCTAGAGACTTACCTAGAGACTTACTTAGAGACTTACCTAGAAAGACTCACTGTAACCACTGCCAAAGGTGATTCTAACATATATTGACTCAGGGGTGTGAATACTTATGTAAATCAGATATTTATTTGTTTTCTTTTGAAAATAATTTGCAAAAATGTCTAAAACATGTGTTCACTTTGTAATGATCAGGTATTGTGTGTAGGTGACAAAAAACATACATTTAATCCACGTTGAATTCAGGCTGTAAAACAACAACATTATTTTTTATTTGATTTATTTAACCTTTATTTATTTAACCTTTATTTATTTAACCTTTATTTATTTAACTTTATGTAACTTTATTTAACTAGGCAAGTCAGTTAAGAACCAATTCTTATTTACAATGTCAGCCTACCAAAAGGCCTCCTGCGGGGTCGGGGGCTGGGATTAAAAATAAATACAATATAAATATAGGACAAAACACACATCACAACAAGAGAAAAACCACTACATAGACAACAACATAGCATGGCAGCAACACAACATGACAACAACATGGTAGCAACACAACATGGCAGCAGCACAACATGGTAGCAGCACTAAACATGGTACAAACATTATTGGGCACAGACAACAGCACAAAGGGAAAGAAGGTAGAGACAACAATACATCACGCAAAGCAGCCACAACTGTCAGTAAGAATGTCCATGATTGAAGCTTTGAATGAAGAGATTGAGTTAACACTGTCCAGTTTGAGTGTTTGTTGCAGCTCGTTCCAGTCGCTAGCTGCAGCGAACTGAAAGACGAGCGACCCAGGCATTGTGTGCTTTGGGGACCTTTAACGGAACGTGACTGGCAGAACGGGTGTTGTACAGTGCCTTGCGAAAGTATTCGGCCCCCTTGAACTTTGCGACCTTTTGCCACATTTCAGGCTTCAAACAAAGATTTTTTTTTTGTGAAGAATCAACAACAAGTGGGACACAATCATGAAGTGGAAAGACATTTATTGGATATTTCAAACTTTTTTAACAAATCAAAAACTGAAAAATTGG